>NW_027596534.1:0-245037 GCF_964194155.1 Cetorhinus maximus | reverse complement strand
CGTGGTGGTTTTCTCATGTATCTGCCGCCCTTGTCCTTCAAGATGGTAGTAGTCGTGGGTTTGGAAGGTGCTGTCGAAGGAGCCTTGGCGAATTCCTGCAATGCATCTTGTAGATGGTACACGTTGCTACTGTGTGTTGATGGTTGAGGGAATGAATGTTTGTGGACAAGTGTAGCTTAAGCTCGATAGGACAACGTGCTCCTTCAGAGATCCAGCACTGATCTGATGGGTAGAATGTCCTCCAGTGCTGTAACCAATGATATTAGATACTCTGTCCATATCCTAGGCTTTCCCTGTCTATCATCCCAGCTGTGTATGATCTGATGGTGTTCCCTTCACAAGCCCCTGTCGAGGTGCTATGTGTTTGCCTTATTTCAATATTAACTGTGTGCAGTCTCTTTGACCTTATACTGTGACTGAGTGCTTGAGAAAGCAGTTCATACATCACCTTCCTCCCTCTTGAGACTTTGGCCTGCTCTGCAGAGCTCTTTCCATATCCAGAGTATTGATCTCAGTCAGACCTCCCACTCATACCATGCTAACTGGCACTAAGTCTCACTTTCTTATGCTGTGCTCAGCACTAAATTTCTTGGCGTTGTGGGTGTGTTTTCCATAGCCTGGCTCTTTCTTTTCCCAGGAAGCCTTCGTAAACGGCCTCAGCATACAATCTGGCAACGTGCTCTCTTTTCCCCAGCTGCTCTACAAAGGTGACAACTTTACACCCCTGGTGGCAGAAATGTTATTCTTGAATCTGCAGCCTTAGCTGAATGCAGCAATTTCTCAGTTGCAGGATCAACCTTTTTTTTTCCTGAGTGAGCTTGAGAATGAATGAAAATTTTTCAGAGCAAATGGATTTGCCATCCTCCTTCAAATTCCTCAGGAAGCGCACCCTTTTGTGAGCAGGGCTAGAAGGGGTGGAATGTACAGAAGAATGGGGAGAGAGCAGTCCCCTCGCGTGACTCAAGGGGTTCACACAGACTCGAGGGTCAAATGGCCTCCCTTTGCATTGTTACATTCCATGATGACTCCAAAGCAGGATGGTGTGTTACTCAGCAAGGCTTGCAGGCAATGCTATTGTGAACTGGGACAATCAAGATTGTCTGTCTGTACAATTTGTTGCAGCATCAACTACAGTTGTCATCTGAAGCTTCATATGGCAATGTTCATTTAGTGAAATGCTTCCTTAGAGTAGATCAGGCAGGCATCAATTTGCCCTAAAATCCTGGAGCTGTGTAAAGTCTGAACAAGTGCATGACCTAGATGTTAAGTGTTCTGAATGGGTGCATCACATTTACAACACTTGCATTTGGCAGGGCAGTGATGAGTTCATTTTTGTTTTAAAGAAAGGAAACATGGGCTAGGGCGAGTCCTGAGCTCTGGTAATTAGGACACAAGTGATGTGGTGGGCAGATGCTGATACTGGTCAGATGGAATATTGGAAGTGGAGATGGAGGTGAAATGGGTGCTGTGCCACCACCAATTTTAACATCATTTTAACTTCCCAGTGTTTAATGCAGTTTGTTCGTGTAATACAGGATTAAGTTTAAAAACAAACACTGGAATATGACCTTGGAAACTCAAAAAAAGCCCAAATTTTTAAAGAGCACTACTCTGGTTTGGTTTTCCCTTTTCTTTGACAGTAAGATATGGAGCTGTAACATGGGCCTTCTAAGCAGTGACTCTTGGCAGAATGTTTAGTGGCCAGTTTCTGCTGTGTGATTTCTAGCATTTCCAGCGACTTTCTGCCCTGGGGTTTCACCTCAGCATACGTATTGTGCACCTCTTGTGCACACTTCACAAGCTTGCTACTGCCAGGATTACTACTTTTGCTTTACTTTGCAAAGTAAGCTACACTTGACTGATCCTCTGCTCAGTGCTAATTTTGCTGTTTGGATGGCGCTGAATATGCTAAAGTTCATCCAGAGGCATCCAAGTCCATGATATTACCCTCGCTGCTTAAGCAACACTTGGCCATAGGCACATACCTGCTGCATAATCCATTTGGTCAGCATCAGCCCTGATAATTTTTGTGTGTTAAATAAACCAATATCATTAGAGGATGATGGTAATACTCAAAAGTATAGCACGCGTGCAATTTCCCTTGTTCTCCAGTCTGAAGTCGCTGGCCATTAGTGACTGATACTGATAAACATTTTGATTATTATCAATGACTCAGAATCCTTGCATTTGAAGAACACTCTTTTTTTCAATTTGTGTGATTACGTCTAATAATGACCCTGGAACAAATTCCAGGCAGATTCTGTGAATCTGCTTTTACAAGCTCCGCTCCTTCTTCCAATCACAGCACCTCTTGCAGATGGAGAGCTTCAAATGCAAAGGGGAATGAGCTGGTTGAGTGGGTGAACCTGCTGAAAGTAATGTCTGGGAAGAGTGGAATCAGATTAAAGCTTAACTGTTTTTATTGTTAATTCAACAATTTACAGACTTTATTATATCCTTTGGGAGGAAGGGACTTGCCTGAAGGTGGCAGCTCCAAGTTTTACTTCGCAGACTTTTTTTGTACAATTATCACATGAGAGATCTGGATTTTGCTCATCGTGTCCAGAGGTGAAATGAGAACTACCAGAATGTTGACTGAAGCTTTGCACTTTCACACCGATTTTAATTTGGCGGGGAGGTTTTCTTTCCGGGACAGAGATGAGCATTTTAGAAGATGCAGGCAGCAAATCAACTTGCAGATTCACACTGTCGGCATGAAGCTTAAATGACCAAATAGTGTCTATGGGGGAGAATTGTTGATACACGTACCTATAGGTCCTATAGGGTGTAATAGACAGAGATACCTTGATGTCAACTGACCCACAAGTTTCAGTTCCCAGCATGTGCACCTTTTGTATGGAAGCTCAGAGCTGGCAATGTGAATTCATAACTTGCACCTTTTATGGAGCCTGCTATTACATACTGACTCAGCTACAATTAACAATTAATGTTTTCAAAAGCACTTGAAGTTATTAAGCAATTAATTAATTGAGACATTAATTGCGTAAAAAGACAGACAATTAAGCACAGCTTGCTTTTGTGTCTGTCTGGGGGTTGAGTAACTGGAATTTTGATGTTGCTGAAATTGTCTGGAGTTGGATTCCAGACTTTGATTTTTCTTGCATCCCCTCCAAAACTTTCAAGAAAAGGATCATTAAAGGAAATTGCACGATGGTTCAAACCACAATGCAGGTGCTGTAGTGTCCGGACTGTCACATGACCGGCTGCGAGAGAAACACAGCTGGGAAGATGCTGGGTTAACAGCAGTGCAGTAATATTTTAACAGGAGCAATTACAGCACGAAGATATCGGGATTGGGAGGGTCCAAAATAACAGGCAACACTGAATTAACGCAAGAGTTATTTGAATTCATCTCTGAAAACAATACTGTTGTGACTTTCTTAATTCATTGGAGCACTTCTAATGCAGTAACTTTAAACTGGTGCTGAAAACTGACAGGTATGTTGGCTGTATATTTCTGCTCTGTTTCTCTGCAGCATCCTTCCTGCTGCACTAATACTGGTTTCAGGCTAGCTGAGCACTGATCAAACAATCAAACCATTACCAACTGAGGCAGGAGGGGATCTCCTAGAAAAGTTTCAGGTTCTCTTGACATATGAATGATTTCATATTTTGCAATTTACATTAACTAATGACGTGAATGTGTTCAATCCCAAGTACCAATACTTGATAGTAATGCAAAAGGGTTTCACCCTTACAGTAAACAGCTCTTAAACTGCTGTTGGAATTGATTTTTAGTTTCACCCTAGATGAAAGCCAATCCAGTAGATT
The DNA here is from genome assembly GCF_964194155.1 of Cetorhinus maximus. Taxonomy (NCBI): domain Eukaryota; kingdom Metazoa; phylum Chordata; class Chondrichthyes; order Lamniformes; family Cetorhinidae; genus Cetorhinus; species Cetorhinus maximus. The sequence continues at coordinate 241,245 of NW_027596534.1, read as the reverse complement.
CCAGATAAATTTTTCCATAAGCCCATTTTCATACTCATAGGTTGCTATATTATTCGATACGTAAACATTGCAAAGAATATGATCGAACCTCTCCAAAATATAGGATTGTGGGAGTGAACAAAGCATTTTGAGAAGCTCTTTGTCAGTATAAAAACTCGTGGTCTTAGATTGACAGGTGGCAATTAAACGGTGGAGTTATAATAGGCCCTGATATCTTGGAATGATTTAATAGTAAAAGACAGCCAAGAGTATAAACCGGTACCCAACACTTTCCCTTTCCATCCTCCTTTTTCACTGTCAGTGGTAAAGTAAGAGCTTTCAGCCCAGAGAGCAATTAGTGCAGAGGGATTACTGTACATTGAAAGACACGGCATGTCTAACCCAAGCAAACACTTTCAATGTTTCCTGTCATCCAGCCAGCAGTGATCTGCAGCTGGATATTATCATCTCCACACAGAATAGAATCATAGAAAGTTTATGGCACAAAGCGGCCACTTGGCCCATTGTGTCTGCTCGGGCTGAAAAACGAGCCACCCAGCCTAATCCCACTTTCCAGCATTTAGTCTGTAACCCTGCAGGTTCCGGCATTTTAAGGTGCATATCCAGACACGCTTTTAAATGAGTGTTTCTGCTTCTACTAATCTTCAAACTTCTTGATCATTCCCCCTACATTTACATCCAAATTATTAGATATACCTCAAAAAGCAGGGGATCTAATACACGTCAACCCACAAATGCAACTATTTATATGGAAGTATTTCTTCTAGAGCGGCTGAGGTGGGATGTGGTCGTGTTTTATGGAGAAGGTGATGGTTGGGACTGAGCACAAAAAGATCAGTTCTATTGATTTGAAATTTTCACTTGAAATAATAAAGTAATAACGAGCATCACTGCGGTCCTGCAGCTGAACCTTGTAGAGTTTAAAGACTTTCCATTCTGGAACTACCTCACTCATTAAAAATTGGTTCCAGTGTCATTATTAGACCTGCATGTTAAGGACTAGCTGACTACACCTTTTGTAGCCTTCATGTGTACTGTGTATGGAAAAGCCTCAAACCATCCTTGTTCCTGTGAAAGGTCTTTGCATTTTGGTGATGTTTCTTTAACAGGATGTGCACAGCAGCTTGACCAGCTCCAGCTCAAAGGATTTTCCCAGCAGTGGCTGCTCTCACTCCAGGCCTTTATCTGTACCTCAGATCAGCAGGAGCTGAATACAAGATTTGTGCCAGCAGGTACAGGCTAGGTTGGGAGTGGACAAAACTGCAGCATTTCAGGTTCTACTTGGAATTTACTCAGATATAAAGAGTCAAATGTTTCTCCTTTAGCAGCCACTACAAAAAGAGTACAGAGCACTGATCTATTACAGAGCATTGTAAACTGTGAGGAGGACAGTATAGAACTTCAAAAGAACATAGACAAGTTGGTAGAGTGGGCAGATAGGTGGCAGATGAAGCTCAATGCGGAGAAGCGTGAGGGGATGCACTTTGGTACAAAGAACATGGAGAGACAATATAAAATAAGGGGTACAATTCTTAAGGACGTGGCGGAGCAGAGGGATCGGGGTGTTTATGTGCATAGGTCATTGAAGGTGGCAGGACAGTGGTGCGAGCAGTTAGTAAAGCATGCAGTATCCTGGGCTTTATTAAGAGGAGCATAGAGTACAAGAGTGGAGAGGTTATGCTGAGCTCATATAAGATGCTATTTAGCCCTCAGCTGGAGTATTGTGTCCAGCTCTGGGCACCACACTATAGAACGGATGTGAACACATTGGAGAGAGTGCAGAAGAGGTTTACAAATATGTCTCCGGGGTAAGAAACTTCAGTTACGAAGATAGATTGGAAACGTTGGGACTGTTCTCCTTGGAGAAGAGAAGGCTAAGAGGAGATTTGATAGAGGTGTTCAAAATCATGAGGGGGCTGGATAGAGTAGATAGGAAGAATCTGTTCCCGCTCTGAAAAGGATCGAGACCGAGAGAGCACAGGTTTAAAGTGATTTACAAAAGAAGCAAACGTGATGTGAGAAAAATCTTTTTCACACAGCGAGTGGTTCGAGTCTGGAATGCACTGCCTGGAAGTGTGGTGGAGGCAGGTTCAATCGAGGCATTCAAGAGGATTATCACTAGATGATTATTTGAATAGAAACAATGTGCAAGGGTAAGGGGAAAAGGGAGGAGAATGGTGCTAAGTCATAATGCTCATTCGGAGAGCTGGTGTAAATATGATGGGCCAAATGGTCTCCTTCTGAACCCTAACAATTCTGTGATTCTGTGACATTATCTGATTGGTTTTCCTTGTGGGAACTTTTATGTTTTTCATTCTAATGGTTCAGTTTCTGCTGTGTTTCTCAACCAAGAGGCAATCATTTCTATTCCTGCTCGCTACTGGATGGTGCAAAATACTTCAATCAATTAAATATTTTTGAAGTGCTGATATCTGTTGTGATGCTGGAAATGTGTCAGTTAATTTACTCACAGCAAAGTCCCACATACAGAAATGACATCATGACAAATAATGTTTTCAGTAATGTTGGTTGAAGGAGAAATATTGGCCAGGAGACCAGGGAGAATTCGGCCACTCTTTCTTGAATAGTGCCATGGAATATTTTGCATCCAGTTATGATGTTAGCTGGAATATCTGCTCAATTCTCTGGGGTGATACTAGATCTCACACAACCCTCTTCCCACAGAAAAACAGCAGTTTAGAGGTCTACTAATGGAAGTCAAATTACTTTTGGTTATTTTAATGGACTATCTCTTTAAATCTATGAGCAGTGGGCAGCCCAGCTCCACAAGCTTTTCACACACAATCTGGAAACAGGCTTTTTATTGGGGTGTGGGGAGCTGTGTAGCTGTTGGGATGAGGCTCTTTGTCAGAACACAGTACTCTCCAAACAAAGGGTCAAAGGGACTCGAAATGTTAGCTGTGTTTCTCTCTCCACAGATGCTGCTGGACCTGCTGAGCTTTTCCAGCATTTTTTGTTCTTGTTTCAGATTTCTATCTGCATCCAGCATCCATCAGCAGTATTTTGCATTTACTCTCTGATCAAATCATGAGTTGTCTGCAATTTTCCGTTTGAATGTCAGACCTGATCTGCAGGGTGTCTTTGTTTTCAATGTGTCTCACTTCTCACTTCCTTGCATGTCTGACCTATCCACATGTTCTTTGTTTTGCTAATGTCTTTAATTTCTTCAATGCTTCTTTCCATTGTTTCCATCTCACTCAACAATGCAGCAGTTTACATCACAGAAACGAGCTGAGATAATTTCACTTTGGGTACAATCGGGAAATTGCACGGGAAGAACACTTGAAATTGTGCAGGTTAGGTTAGGCTTCTGGCCACCAATTCATTTGGAAAATCATGAATGCAAAATCTCCCTGAACCAACGCAACAAGGCAGAATAATAAAAAGTAACTTTATTTTCTCTGTATTCCTTGATGCATTTGAATGGTAGGTGACAGATAATGTTTCAGTGATATATCTGAAACTGGTTTATTGTAATAAAATGAGAATTTGTAATCTGGGTGACCAGTTGTCCCTGAGTAAGCTGATTTAAAATGGCAGAAAAAAAATTATACTGAACCACTTAATTGTTTCATTGGGACACATCAGTAAGTTTCTTATTAAATTAAACAATTCTGATGCGACAAAAACTTTTAAAACATGCCGATGTCCACTACATGCTTTAACCTGGTCTTGCAGGGTATAGCAGAATGGTGCAACTCCCCTGTTTACGATGAGCAGATGTAACAGTCAACAGAACAATGTTTTTACAGCTGCCTGACCATGCTTTACATTTCTTCTGAAACTGCTCCTCATTAAGAGTTGCTTTTCTCACCTTCAATGTGCCATTTACATGTGGGTATTTGCGCTGAAGTTCAGCTCAGGGCCTTGCAATTTTTCTCCTGCGCAGCTAGGCCAGACACTGCCCCCTGTTGGATTTCTGTGCAACTGCAGGCACAACCACACTAAGGCAGTTGTCCACGTTAGAAAATAGGGTGACAGCACCTGTACCCCGCTTCACCCTGTTGGCTGCAGTTTCTTTTGCCTGTGCCAGCCTTCCTATCCTTTGTGCTGTACTCTCCTTCCCTCCACTTTCCTCAGCACAGCCTTAGCGAACCCAAGACCACGGCTCATTCTTCTAAACTCCAGAAAATATTGGCCACTCCATTCAATCTTTACTGAACCATTGTTGCATCCCTACTATGGAAAATATATCCTTCATTTGGTGAGGAGACCAAAACAATGGTACACAATACTCTGGGTATGATCTCGCCAAAGCTCCGTTTGTTGCAGCAAGAATTCATGTAAACACAAATAAGGATCCTCGGCTTTATAAATTGAGGCGTGGAGTCCAAAGGGAAGGAAGTTATGCCAAACCGTTATGATACACTGGTTAGGCTACAGCTGAAGGAACAGGAAGTGACGGAAGGTAAGAAATGCTTTATCTGATTGTGCTGTGCAGCAACACAAAGGTTGACAATTCTTCAGGTGTGAACCCTGGTGAGCACCACTGATCTTTTCCAACTATTAAACCACTGTCCAATAGCACAGAGTGAAATGTGCTCCTGTTACATTTTCCTGAAACTGAAGTCGGTTAAACACAGCAGCCCATGTTGAGCAATGTACATTGAGTTTGGCTGCTGGGTAGTGATGCAGCAATGATGTCATTAGCACAGTGACCTAAGACGCCCCAATGCTCAGGCCCAAGAATCCAGGCCCAAGTGTCACTCCGTGCTGAGATTCTACCTCTTCCCGGTGTTGGGAAGAATGGATATGGCTATGTTACCAGAGAACGCTCCATTCAGTTGGAACCTGCTGTATCACCTATCCCTTGTGGAACAGTTTATGCAGAAAAACCTGTTGACCACAAGTCCATCAGGCAGTGGGCTGCACATATTGTAATGTGGTCCTGCGGGAAAAGGAGATAGTGAATGCTGTCGGGTGGTTTCCTGAGCTGACTGTCAAAGTAATTTGGAAGAATGCCTCATCACCAAAACTTTCAAATTAGCATTAGGATGTAGCTTGGCTGATAGTGACAAAGGCCCTCCCCATCATGTGCATGACGGGTGTGGACACCTGCCTCATCAGCTTGGATCAGGAGAAGGCCTTTGACAGAATATCGCACACCTACATGGGGGATGTGCTCTCCAAAATGGGCTTTGGGGAGGGAATTCGAAATTGGATCCAACTGCTCTACACTAACATCAGTAGCGCAGTCTCAATCAATGGGTGGGAAACAGATAGCTTCCCGATCAAATCTGGAGTCAGGCAGGGCTGTCCTCTCTCGCCTGTCCTTTTCGTGTGCTGCATAGAACCCTTTGCCGAGTCCATCAGGAAGGATCCGGGCATAAGAGGAGTGACGATCCCAGGCAGTGGAGGCACTCAGGTAAAAGCCTCCCTGTACATGGACGACGTCGCCGTCTTCTGCTCGGATCCGCTGTCGGTGCGCAGACTGATGCACATCTGCGACCAGTTCGAACTGGCCTCGGGAGCCAAGGTAAATCGTGGGAAGAGCGAGGCCATGTTCTTTGGGAACTGGGCTGACCGATCCTTTGTCCCCTTCACTGTCAGGGCTGACGGCCTGAAGGTGCTGGGGATATGGTTCGGAGGGACCGGGGCATGCGTTAGAAACTGGAAGGAGCGAGTGGCTATGGTGAAAAGGAAACTGGGCATGTGGGAGCGACGCTCCCTCTCCATTGCGGGTAAGAACCTGGTCATCAGGTGTGAGGTACTCTCGCTGTTGCTGTACGTGGCGCAGGTCTGGCCCATTCCAGACTCCTGCGCGACGGCGATCACTCGAGCCATCTTCCGCTTTATCTGGAGGTCGAAAATGGATCGTGTCCGCAGGGACGCGATGTACAAGCCTCTAGATAAAGGGGGAAAAAACGTGCCCAACATCGCCCTCATACTGATGGCCACCTTTGTGTGCGGCTGCATCAAGCGGTGCGTAGACCCTCAGTACGCAAACACCAAGTGTCACTACGTGCTGAGGTTCTACCTGTCCCCGGTGTTGCGAAGGATGGGTCTGGCCACGCTGCCGCGGAACGCTCCAAGTAGTTGGACCGTGCCGTACCACCTGTCCCTGGTGGAAAAATTTATGCAGAAAAACACCTTTGACCACAAGTCCATCAGGCAGTGGTCAGCACGTAACGTCCTAGAGGCCCTGAGGGATAAGGAGAGGGTGGACCCTGTGGGATGGTTCCCCGAGCAGACTGTCAAAGTCATTTGGCAGAATGCCTCATCGCCAGAACTTTCCAACAAGCACCAAGACGTAGCTTGGCTGGTGGTGAGAAAGGCCCTCCCCGTCAGATCCTTCCTACACGCCAGGAAGCTCACCCCCTCTGCACGTTGCCCTCGAGGTGGCTGTGGTGGGGAAGAGACCGTTGTCCACCTCCTTGTGGATTGTGCCTTCGCAAAGAAAGTCTGGAGAGAGATGCAGTGGTTGCTGTCGAGGTTCATCCCGAGCAGTTCTGTGACACAGGACTCTGTGCCCTACGGGCTGTTCCCAGGGACACACACCGAGACAAACATCGACTGCAGCTGGAGGATCATCAACTCGGTGAAAGAGGCGCTTTGGTCTGCCCGAAACTTGTTGGTCTTCCAGCACAAAGAGTTGTCCCCGACCGATTGTTGCGGACTGGCACAATCCAAAGTCCAGGACTACGTGCTGAGGGACGCACTAAAGCTTGGGGCAGCTGCCGCAAAGGCGCAATGGGGAAGGGTCGCTGTCTAAGACCTTTCTACCACAGCGCACCGAGAGACTGGGAACTGTTTAGAGCCCCTCGGGCTGTACAGATCAAAATGAAAGGCTGTAAATGATTGTAATATTGTTTGTACTGATGCACCTGGTGATACATTTTGTAAAAGTTTAACCTGGATTGTACCCTTGTAATGTTGTTTTTGAAATGGTTTGGAATGTGATTGAAGATATTTTATGAATAAAGTATATTTTTACAAAAAAAAAAAAAAAAATCTGTTCTTATCAGTTTAATATCTGATACGTCCCTTATCTGGGGACCATATATTAAATTGATTTTTGGAGCAGGGAGATGGAATAGGGGCTTGCTCCGTCCACTCCACGCATCGACCCGGTATTGCAGTATCTCTGGGAATGGTGCACCACCCCTTTCCAGGGGATTTTCAATGCTAAAAATAGTTTTCTTACAAACATCTGCTTTCTTTACTTTTCAACATGCACATCTTTCAAAACACAACTTTCTTTCTTTCTCATCGCTTCTCGGCCTTTTGGCTAAGATCAAGTGTTGCAGGGGCGACACCATGGTCCTGCCAAGGCAAGGTCGGGATGGAAGGGCGATAACCAATCGCAATCCAAATCCATACCGTGGGCTACCTATCACCGTCCGAGTCACGGTGAACCACAGCGAAGGAGGATCACCTATGGATCGGGGCTTCTTCACCAGGAGGATCCTGTTGAAGGCGTGCGGCTTCCAAGCTACGGAGATCTTCACCCTGCACGACTCCCGCAAAGGCGGTTATTTTGACGTCACGTTCAAGCGGGTGGCAGACTGCGTCCGGCTCCTGAGGGTGTTCGAGGAGAAGAGAGACCTGCCGGAGATGAAGATCCTGACGGCGGAGCCGCACTTTTCTCTGCCGTTGCAACGGGAACGTGAGGTGATGGTGCATGTGTACAACCCCTTCGTCCCTGTCGCCGACGTGGTCACCTTCCTCACCAGGTACTTCGATAAGGTGGGGAGCGGCACCGAGATTCGAGACGACTTGGGGATCTGGACAGGCAAACGCCTGTTTAAGGTCACGCTAAAGACCGATGGTAAGGGAGCCATTTTCCACACCCCCTCCAGTTTCGTTATCGGGAGAAACCGGGGCTACCTGGTCTACGCTGGGCAACCCAAGCATTGTCGCTCATGCGGCAAGGCTGGTCATGTGGCGGCCAACTGCAGCGCCTCCCTCTGCAAGATCTGCAAACAGGAAGGGCACCAGACAAAAGACTGCAAACAGGCCAAGTGCTGCAACCTGTGTGGCGAGGCAAGTCACCTCTACAGGACCTGCCCCAAACGCTGCCGTACTTACGCACAGGCAGCCAAAGCCGACCAGGGGGAAGCAGAAGAAACTTTCCGTGTCACTCCAACCACCAAGGCCCCCAGGGAGCTCAACGGGACAAAGGAGGACACAGAGAGAGACAAGGTGGAGAAAGAGATTGAGGCAACAGAGAGCCAATCAACAGCACTACCCCCTGAACCTCCCAGTCCTCAGGACAGCGAATCAATGGAGGAGGAGGCAGCAGTGGAAAAGCAGCAGGGGGAGTGGCGGACGGTGAAGAACAAGAAAAGTAAGAGGGAGCGAAGAAGAAGCAAAGGCGTTTCCCAGAGAAGCGGCAAGAGGCGTCTCCCATCCGACACGGACGACAAGGGCAGCAGCTCTTCGGATGATGAAGTGCCAGGGCGGCACCGACAGAAGAGGCGGCAAAGCTCCAGGGCGTTGGAGGACGAGACACCCGAGCTCCAGAAAATTGGAGACAACAAGGAGACCAGCGCACCCCAACTTTGCCTGCAACCTGAGGAGGCCAGTGCACCACAGCCCCTGGAATCTGGGAGCAGTGAGGCAATCATCGCACCCCGGCTCCAGGAAGCCGGGAACAGCAACACCCCAGAGGGGGTGAGTTTTGGAGAAGCTTCTCCAGCAAAGGTCATCTCAAAACCCGCTCTCTACGTGAACCTCCAGATGCCACTGGAGCAGAACACGGCCAAGGAGATCTACCTCAGCCCATCCAAAGTGAAGGAATTTGAGCTCACTACGGGTATGAAGGAGCAGACTAAAGGTCTGGGACTCTCAGAGACAGTGGGTTTGGTAGGAGAATAAATGCTTTAAAATGGGTTTAAAGATTGTATCCATAAATGTGCGTAGCATTAAATCTACTACGCGATGTGTTGCGACCTTGGACTACCTAGCCAAGGTCAAAGCTGACCTGTTGTTTCTGCAGGAGTGTGCGATACCGCACCTCAGCTCCTACAGGCAATGGTCACGATGGTGGTCCCACGGGCCATCGATCTGGTCGGGCGGAAACGACTCTCGTTCCTCCGGCCTGGGTATTCTGCTGCGGGGAGGCAACTTCACCGTCTCCGAGGTCAAGGAGGTGGTGGGCGGGCGACTCCTGGTAGCAGACGTAATGTACAAGAACGCTCCACTCCGGTTAATTAACGTGTACGGCCCGGCACAAGGGGCTGAGCGGCTGGAGGTTTTTCAGCAGCTCCCACTGCTGCTGGCGACCTCCAGGCCGGTCATTCTGGGCGGTGACTTCAACTGCATCATCGATGCGGCTGGACGATCCGGCAGGGCCGGAAGCAGATTGGACGCTACGTCCAGATCCCTGATGGAAACAGTTAAGGATGCCAAGCTGCACGACGTCTTCAGCAACCCTGCAGACGGAGCGCAGCGTAGATACACCTGGTCGCGGCCAGACGGGTCCATTCGTTCCAGGATAGACTTCCTGTTTGTGTCCCGTGCATTCACAGTCAGATCCACCGAGGTCAAGCCGGTGTTCTTCTCTGACCACTGCCTCCTACTGGCGGACTGCCACTTGGAGGAAGACCTGAGGGTGGGCAGGGGGGCATGGAAGCTAAATGTGCAACTGCTGACCCCAGAGAACATTGAGGAGCTCAAGAGGGATTACAAAGGTTGGAGAACCGTGAAACCCCTCTTTGAGTCCCTGACACACTGGTGGGAAGTGATCAAGGGAAGCATCAAGAGGTTTTTCATCCTCAAAGGCACCCAGAAAGCTAGAAAGGAACAGAGGGAAATGTCCCGACTCCAGGAAAAGATGCAGAATCTGCTCCGGCTGCAGTCGATGGGGGTCGATGTCAAGGAGGAGCTCCAAGAGGTGAAGGGCCAGCAAGCCTCGCACTTTGCCTCGGAGGCCTCCAAGATCATCTTCCGTTCCAGAGTCCGCTCCGTGGAGCAGGATGAGACGTGCTCACGTTTCTTCTTCCAAAAGGTACACAGAGAGCGCTCTGTGATCAGCAGCCTGAAGGAAGAAGACGGCTCAGTAAAGTCATCACGGTCCGACATTCTGAGGATCAGCAAATCCTTTTATGCCGGACTGTATGACGTGAAGCCCACGGACAGCACGGCCTCCCAGTCCTTCCTGTCCTCTATCACGGAGGTCTTAGACCACAGTACGCGGGAGAGCCTAGACAAACCGCTAACTCCTGACGAACTGACTAAGGCCCTCGAGTCCTTCGAGAAGAGTAAAACCCCCGGAAGCGACGGCCTGCCGGCGGAGTTGTATTCGGCTCTGTGGGACTTGATCGGCCCAGACCTGCTAGAAGTGTACGAGAGTATGCTCCTGGCCGGCAGCATGTCAGAATCCATGAGGAAAGGCATCATCACCCTCATCTACAAGCACAAGGGGGAAAGGGAGGAAATTAGAAATTGGCGACCCATTTCACTGTTGAATGTGGACTATAAGATTCTGTCCAAGGTCATCGCCAACCGGGTCAAATCCGCTCTGGAATTGGTGATTCACCCTGACCAGACCTGCTCTGTGCCAGACAGGAAGATCTCTGACAGCCTGGCGCTGCTCAGGGATACGATTGCCTATGTACAGGACAGGGGTGTGGATACCTGCCTCATCAGCTTGGATCAGGAGAAGGCCTTTGACAGAATATCGCACACCTACATGGGGGATGTGCTCTCCAAAATGGGCTTTGGGGAGGGAATTCGAAATTGGATCCAACTGCTCTACACTAACATCAGTAGCGCAGTCTCAATCAATGGGTGGGAAACAGATAGCTTTCCGATTAAATCTGGAGTCAGGCAGGGCTGTCCTCTCTCGCCTGTCCTTTTCGTGTGCTGCATAGAACCCTTTGCCGAGTCCATCAGGAAGGATCCGGGCATAAGAGGAGTGACGATCCCAGGCAGTGGAGGCACTCAGGTAAAAGCCTCCCTGTACATGGACGACGTCGCCGTTTTCTGCTCGGATCCGCTGTCGGTGCGCAGACTGATGCACGTCTGCGACCAGTTCGAACTGGCCTCGGGAGCCAAGGTAAATCGTGGGAAGAGCGAGGCCACGTTCTTTGGGAACTGGGCTGACCGATCCTTTGTCCCCTTCACTGTCAGGGCTGACGGCCTGAAGGTGCTGGGGATATGGTTCGGAGGGACCGGGGCATGCGTTAGAAACTGGAAGGAGCGAGTGGCTATGGTGAAAAGGAAACTGGGCATGTGGGAGCGACGCTCCCTCTCCATTGCGGGTAAGAACCTGGTCATCAGGTGTGAGGTACTCTCGCTGTTGCTGTACGTGGCGCAGGTCTGGCCCATTCCACACTCCTGCGCGATGGCGATCACTCGAGCCATCTTCCGCTTTATCTGGAGGTCGAAAATGGATCGTGTCTGCAGGGACGCGATGTACAAGTCTCTAGATAAAGGGGGAAAAAACGTGCCCAACATCGCCCTCATACTGATGGCCACCTTTGTGTGTGGCTGCATCAAGCGGTGCGTAGACCCTCAGTACGCAAACCCCAAGTGTCACTACGTGCTGAGGTTCTACCTGTCCCCGGTGTTGCGAAGGATGGGTCTGGCCACGCTGCCGCGGAACGCTCCAAGTAGTTGGACCGTGCCGTACCACCTGTCCCTGGTGGAAAAATTTATGCAGAAAAACACCTTTGACCACAAGTCCATCAGGCAGTGGTCAGCACGTAACGTCCTAGAGGCCCTGAGGGAAAAGGAGAGGGTGGACCCTGTGGGATGGTTCCCCGAGCAGACTGTCAAAGTCATTTGGCAGAATGCCTCATCGCCAGAACTTTCCAACAAGCACCAAGACGTAGCTTGGCTGGTGGTGAGAAAGGCACTCCCCGTCAGATCCTTCCTACACGCCAGGAGTCTCACCCCCTCTGCACGTTGCCCTCGAGGTGGCTGTGGTGGGGAAGAGACCGTTGTTCACCTCCTTGTGGATTGTGCCTTTGCAAAGAAAGTCTGGAGAGAGATGCAGTGGTTGCTGTCGAGGTTCATCCCGAGCAGTTCTGTGACACAGGACTCTGTGCTCTACGGGCTGTTCCCAGGGACACACACCGAGACAAACATCGACTGCAGCTGGAGGATCATCAACTCGGTGAAAGAGGCGCTTTGGTCTGCCCGAAACTTGTTGGTCTTCCAGCACAAAGAGTTGTCCCCGACCGATTGTTGCGGACTGGCACAATCCAAAGTCCAGGACTACGTGCTGAGGGACGCACTAAAGCTTGGGGCAGCTGCCGCAAAGGCGCAATGGGGAAGGGTCGCTGTCTAAGACCTTTCTACCACAGCGCACCGAGAGACTGGGAACTGTTTAGAGCCCCTCGGGCTGTACAGATCAAAATGAAAGGCTGTAAATGATTGTAATATTGTTTGTACTGATGCACCTGGTGATACATTTTGTAAAAGTTTAACCTGGATTGTACCCTTGTAATGTTGTTTTTGAAATGGTTTTGAATGTGATTGAAGATATTTTATGAATAAAGTATATTTTTACAAAAAAAAAAAAAAAAAATCTGTTCTTATCAGTTTAATATCTGATACGTCCCTTATCTGGGGACCATATATTAAATTGATTTTTGGAGCAGGGAGATGGAATAGGGGCTTGCTCCGTCCACTCCACGCATCGACCCGGTATTGCAGTATCTCTGGGAATGGTGCACCACCCCTTTCCAGGGGATTTTCAATGCTAAAAATAGTTTTCTTACAAACATCTGCTTTCTTTACTTTTCAACATGCACATCTTTCAAAACACAACTTTCTTTCTTTCTCATCGCTTCTCGGCCTTTTGGCTAACATCAAGTGTAGTGTTGCAGGGGCGACACCATGGTCCTGCCAGGGCAAGGTCGGGATGGAAGGGCGATAACCAATCGCAATCCAAATCTATACCGTGGGTTACCTATCACCGTCCGAGTCACGGTGAACCACAGCGAAGGAGGATCACCTATGGATCGGGGCTTCTTCACCAGGAGGATCCTGTTGAAGGCGTGCGGCTTCCAAGCTACGGAGATCTTCACCCTGCATGACTCCCGCAAAGGCGGTTATTTTGACGTCACGTTCAAGCGGGTGGCCGACTGCGTCCGGCTCCTGAGGGTGTTCGAGGAGAAGAGAGACCTGCCGGAGATGAAGATCCTGACGGCGGAGCCGCACTTTTCTCTGCCGTTGCAACGGGAACGTGAGGTGATGGTGCATGTGTACAACCCCTTCGTCCCTGTCGCCGACGTGGTCACCTTCCTCACCAGGTACTTCGATAAGGTGGGGAGCGGCACCGAGATTCGAGACGACTTGGGGATCTGGACAGGCAAACGCCTGTTTAAGGTCACGCTAAAGACCGATGGTAAGGGAGCCATTTTCCACCCTCCCTCCAGTTTCGCTATCGGGGGAAACCGGGGCTACCTGGTCTACGCTGGGCAACCCAAGCATTGTCGCTCATGCGGCAAGGCTGGTCATGTGGCGGCCAACTGCAGCGCCTCCCTCTGCAAGATCTGCAAACAGGAAGGGCACCAGACAAAAGACTGCAAACAGGCCAAGTGCTGCAACCTGTGTGGCGAGGCAAGTCACCTCTACAGGACCTGCCCCAAACGCTGCCGTACTTACGCACAGGCAGCCAAAGCCGACCAGGGGGAAGCAGAAGAAAGGTTCCGTGTCACTCCAACCACCAAGGCCCCCAGGGAGCTCAACGGGACAAAGGAGGACACAGAGAGAGACAAGGTGGAGAAAGAGATTGAGGCAACAGAGAGCCAATCAACAGCACTACCCCCTGAACCTCCCAGTCCTCAGGACAGCGAATCAATGGAGGAGGAGGCAGCAGTGGGAAAGCAGCAGGGGGAGTGGCGGACGGTGAAGAACAAGAAAAGTAAGAGGGAGCGAAGAAGAAGCAAAGGCGTTTCCCAGAGAAGCGGCAAGAGGCGTCTCCCATCCGACACGGATGACAAGGGCAGCAGCTCTTCGGATGATGAAGTGCCAGAGCGGCACCGACAGAAGAGGCGGCAAAGCTCCAGGGCGTTGGAGGACGAGACACCCGAGCTCCAGAAAATTGGAGACAACAAGGAGACCAGCGCACCCCAACTTTGCCTGCAACCTGAGGAGGCCAGTGCACCACAGCCCCTGGAATCTGGGAGCAGTGAGGCAATCATCGCACCCCAGCTCCAGGAAGCCGGGAACAGCAACACCCCAGAGGGGGTGAGTTTTGGAGAAGCTTCTCCAGCAAAGGTCATCTCAAAACCCGCTCTCTACGTGAACCTCCAGATGCCACTGGAGCAGAACACGGCCAAGGAGATCTACCTCAGCCCATCCAAAGTGAAGGAATTTGAGCTCACTACGGGTATGAAGGAGCAGACTAAAGGTCTGGGACTCTCAGAGACAGTGGGTTTGGTAGGAGAATAAATGCTTTAAAATGGGTTTAAAGATTGTATCCATAAATGTGCGTAGCATTAAATCTACTACGCGATGTGTTGCGACCTTGGACTACCTAGCCAAGGTCAAAGCTGACCTGTTGTTTCTGCAGGAGTGTGCGATACCGCACCTCAGCTCCTACAGGCAATGGTCACGATGGTGGTCCCACGGGCCATCGATCTGGTCGGGCGGAAACGACTCTCGTTCCTCCGGCCTGGGTATTCTGCTGCGGGGAGGCAACTTCACCGTCTCCGAGGTTAAGGAGGTGGTGGGCGGGCGACTCCTCGTAGCAGACGTAATGTACAAGAACGCTCCACTCCGGTTAATTAACGTGTATGGCCCGTCACAAGGAGCTGAGCGGCTGGAGGTTTTTCAGCAGTTCCCACTGCTGCTGGCGACCTCCAGGCCGGTCATTCTGGGCGGTGACTTCAACTGCATCATCGATGCGGCTGGACGATCCGGCAGGGCCGGCAGCAGATTGGACGCTACGTCCAGATCCCTGATGGAAACAGTTAAGGATGCCAAGCTGCACGACGTCTTCAGCAACCCTGCAGACGGAGCGCAGCGTAGATACACCTGGTCGCGGCCAGACGGGTCCATTCGTTCCAGGATAGACTTCCTCTTTGTGTCCCGTGCATTCACAGTCAGATCCACCGAGGTCAAGCCGGTGTTCTTCTCTGACCACTGCCTCCTACTGGCGGACTGCCACTTGGAGAAGGACCTGAGGGTGGGCAGGGGGGCATGGAAGCTATTCGTGCAACTGCTGACCCCAGAGAACATTGAGGAGCTCAAGAGGGCTTATGAAGGTTGGAGAACCATGAAACCCCTCTTTGAGTCCCTGATACACTGGTGGGAAGCGATCAAGGGAAACACCAAGAGGTTTTTCATCCTCAAAAGCATCCAGAAAGCTAGAAAGGAAGAGAGGGAAATGTCCCGACTCCAGAAAAACATGCAGAATCTGCTCCGGCTGCAGTCGGTGGGGGTCGATGTCAAGGAAGAACTCCAAGAGGTGAAGAGCCAGCAAGCCTCGCACTTTGCCTCGGAGGCCTCCAAGATCATCTTCCGTTCCAGAGTCCGCTCCGTGGAGCAGGATGAGACGTGCTCACGTTTCTTCTTCCAAAAGGAACAGAGAGAGAGCTCTGTGATCAGCAGCCTGAATGAAGAAGACAGATCAGTAAAGTCAGCGCAGTCCGACATTTTGAGGATCAGCAAATCCTTTTATGCCGGATTTTATGACGTGAAGCCGACGGACAGCACGGCCTCCCAGTCCTCCTTGTCCTCTATCACGGAGGTCTTAGGCGACAGTACACGGGAGAGGCTGGACAAACCGCGAACTCCTGACGAACTGACTTAGGCCCTTGAGTCCTTCGAGAAGAGTAAATCTCGCCAGAAGCGACGGCTTGCCGGTGGAGTTATATTCGGCTCTGTGGGACTTAATCGGCCCAGACCTGCTAGGAGTGTACGAGAGTATGCTCCTGGCCGGCAGTATGTCAGAATCCATGAGGAAAGGCATCATCACCCTCATGTACAAGCACAAGGAAGAAAGGGAGGAAATTAGAAATTGGCGACCCATTTCACTGTTGAATGTGGACTATAAGATTCTGTCCAAGGTCATCGCCAAGCGGGTCAAATCCGCTCTGGAATTGGTGATACACCCTGACCAGACCTTCACTGTGCCGGGCAGGAAGATCTCTGACAGCCTGGCGCTGCTCAGTGATACGATTGCCTATGTACAGGACAGGGGTGTGGATACCTGCCTCATCAGCCTGGATTAGGAGAAAGCCTTTGACAGAATATCGCACACCTACATGGTGGATGTGCTCTCAAAATGGGGTTTGGGGAGGGAATTCGCAATTGGATCCAGTTCTATCCTACTCTACACTAACATCAGTAGCGCAGTCTCAATCAATGGGTGGGAATCAGATAGCTTTCCAATTAAATCTGGAGTCAGGCAGGGCTGTCCTCTCTCGCCTGTTCTTTGCTGAGTCCATCAGGAAGGATCCGGGCATTAGAGGAGTTACGATCCCAGGCAGTGGAGGCACTCAGATCAAAGCCTCCCTGTACATGGACGATGTCGCCGTCTTCTGTTCTGATCCGCTGTCGGTGTGCAGACTGATCCACATCTGCGACCAGTTCGAACTGGACTCGGGAGCCAAGATAAATCGTGGGAAGAGCGAGGCCCTGTTCTTTGGGAACTGGGCTGACCGATCCTTTGTCCCCTTCACCGTCAGTGCTGACGGCCTGAAGGTGCTGGGGATATGGTTCAGAGGGACCGGGGTATGCGTTAGAAACTGGAAGGATCCAGTGTCTATGGTGAAAAGGAAACTGGGAATCTGGGAGCGACGCTTCCTCTCCGTTGCGGGTAAGAACCTGGTCATCAGGTGTGAGGCACTCTCGCTGTTGCTGTACATGGCGCAGGTCTGGCCCATTCCAGACTGCTGCGCGATGGCGATCACCCGAGCCATCTTCCCCTTTATCTGGAGGTCGAAAATGGATCGTGTCCGCAGGGACGCGCTGTATAAGCCTCTAGATAAAGGGGGAATAAACGTGCCCAACATCGCCCTCATACTGATGGCCACCTTTGTGTGCGGCTGCATCAAGCGGTGCGTAGACCCTCAGTACGCAAACACCAAGCGTCACTACGTGCTGAGGTTCTACCTGTCCCCGGTGTTGCGAAGGATGGGTCTGGCCACGCTGCCGCGGAACGCTCCAAGTAGTTGGACCGTGCCCTACCACCTGTCCCTGGTGGAAAAATTTATGCAGAAAAACACCTTTGACCACAAGTCCATCAGGCAGTGGTCAGCACGTAACGTCCTAGAGGCCCTGAGGGATAAGGAGAGGGTGGACCCTGTGGGATGGTTCCCTGAGCAGACTGTCAAAGTCATTTGGCAGAATGCCTCATCGCCAGAACTTTCCAACAAGCACCAAGACGTAGCTTGGCTGGTGGTGAGAAAGGCCCTCCCCGTCAGATCCTTCCTACACGCCAGGAAGCTCACCCCCTCTGCACGTTGCCCTCGAGGTGGCTGTGGTGGGGAAGAGACCGTTGTCTACCTCCTTGTGGATTGTGCCTTTGCAAAGAAAGTCTGGAGAGAGATGCAGTGGTTTCTGTCGAGGTTCATCCCGAGCAGTTCTGTGACACAGGACTCTGTGCTCTGCGGGCTGTTCCCAGGGACACACACCGAGACAAACATCAACTGCAGCTGGAGGATCATCAACTTGGTGAAAGACGCTCTTTGGTCTGCCCGAAACTTGTTGGTCTTCCAGCACAAAGAGTTGTCCCCGACCGAGTGTTGCGGACTGGCACATTCCATGGCCGAGGACTACGTGCTGAGGGACGCACTAAAGCTTGGGGCAGCTGCCGCAAAGGCGCAATGGGGAAGGGTCGCTGTCTAAGACCCTTCTGCCACAGTGTACCGAGGGACTGGGAACTGTTTAGAGCCCCTCGGGCTGTACAGCTCACAATAAATGTACGCCCTTTGTTTTGATCATTTCCGATTTCATGATCTATCTCTAAATCACAAAATCTTGATACTGCTTTGTGATGTCACAGAATTTTTTACAGTGTGGAAGGAGGCCATTCGGCCTATCAAGTCTGCACTGGGTCTCTGAAAGAGCCTTCCACCTAGTCCTACTCCCCTGCCTCATCCCCGTAACCTTGCACATTCTGTCTTTTCAGGTAACGATCCAATTCCCTTCTGAATACCTCGATCGAATCTGCCTCCAGCACCCTCTCAGGAATTTTGTTCCAGACTCCAACCACCCTCTGGGTGAATTAATCTTTCCTCACATCACATTTACTCCTTTTGCCAATTATTTTGAATCTGTGCCCTCTAGTCCTTGATGTTCACTTGAGTGGAAACAGTTTCTCACGATTTACCTTGTCCATATCTCTCAGGATCTTGAATACCTCCACCAACTCTCCTCACAGCCTTCTTTTCTCCAAGGAAAACAGTCCCATCCTCTCCAATCTATCCTCATAGCTACAGTTCTTCATCCCGGGAATCATTCTTGTGAATCTCCTCTGTACCCTCTCCAATGTCTTCACATCCTTCCTCAAGTATGGCGCCCAGAACTGGACGCAGTATTCCAGATGAGGCCTAATTAGTGTCTTATACGAGTTCAACATGACCTCCTTACTCTTGTACTCAATGCCCCTATTAATAAAGCCTAAGATACTATCTGCTTTATTAACTGCTCTCAACACGTCCTGCCGTCTTCAATGGCCTATGTACGTCTGAGTTCCCTCTGTTTGTGCACCTCTTTTAGAGGCTCTTCCTTTATTTTATGCTGTCTCACCATATTCTTCCTGCCAAAATGGATCACCTCACACTTCTGTACATTGAACTTCATCTGCCACTTGTCTGCTCAATCCACCAACACGTTGAAAGAACCGAGGAATACTCTGGTACAAAAGTTCAACACTCGGAGTCCAGATGCAATATTCAAGTGGTTCCTTTATTACGCATGCGGGGAGCAAACACTGGGCAATCCAGGCACTTCTCCACCGAGGTTCAAATGAGCACAGTTTATATATCTTTTATTATCAGTAACTTAATGGTATTAATTAGACAAAGGCCACAGCACAATGACCCCCTGGTTGACTGAGACCTGATCCCTTTGTTGGACGTACATTATTCACGCGTGTCCGATACTAACTGGGAGCCGGGGTTCCCTTGTATCCTGAGCGGGTGTGATGGTTTCCTCTGTGGGTAATTTCTAATATACAACCCTCTGTTCGGTTGTACCCACATTTGTCCAGCACCACCCCCGTTCCAACTGGTTGGGAGCAAATTGTGAGGCTACCTTTCCTCCTGCACCCACTCAGTGATACCCCGTGTATGCCCTCATTCTTGCGTATGGCATGCATATCTATGGGGTAGTACCGGAGGGAGTCATTGTCTCGGATTAACCCAATGTTCTCCACTTGGTACTGAGGGTGTGGGCCCGTGTCTGCTGTGACTGAGGGGATTGCCCATACCTATCACGTTCATTTGGTTTGAGGTGCACTTCTGAATCACCGCATACACCCTGGTCACTCCTTTCAATGTACATGCGTCGATGACGCCTGGGTTCTTGGCCATCCCCCACTACCGGGCACTGTTGATCCAGCCCAGTACCTCCCCCCTTTGGATCTGGCCCAGATTGTGTCTTAATTGCCCGATCATCCACCGGCCGTAAGCTGGCTTTTTTGGGTGCTGCCCTCTTGTCGTTCCTCCCTTTCTGTTAATTGGCTGGTGGCTTTAGCATGGGTCTCTATAACGTGTACGCTTTCCAATACAGATGCCACACTCTTGCCCCCTACGGCCGCTGCCGTTTCACCACCCCTCGCTACTCTCATGAGCAAGCTGCCTCATGATCCCTTTAAGATTCGTGACCTCGGAGTTGATTCCTTGAATGTCGAGAGAGTTTACCAGGGAAGTCCCTGTGTTCACCCCTGTCAGTACATTGTTAACTAACTCTCTCTCCTGGCGGTGGAAAGCAGGATGTCCCCTGAATCTAGTGGCACCCGTGGCGTCGGCCGGCTGATTAATCACAGCCTTACTCAGTAATTTGTACAGTTTTCGTAGGGGCGCTTGGTTACTGCAATACTCAGGCAGTTGCATACCTGCCAGGTTCACAATTACCTGTACAATTTCATGTTTAACATTATCATACAAGAGTTCACCGTCCATATACAGTACCAGTTCATTCTGTGGCCCAAGGGTCATGTCTGGGCAAGATAGTCTCTTGTCGTGTCCTGTGATAGCGGGGTGGTGTCGGTCCGGGGGTCCGCCGTTGCAGTCAACTCTCCGTGTTTGGCCCTCAAGATCCAATGCCAGGTATCTGTCATTCCCAAGTCTTCCTCCCCGGGACAGTGACCCCAGTTGTTGTTCTCCTGGGGTGTGAAGGTAAATTGCGAAAAATCTCTCACACGCTGTATCTCTCACACACTGTAGCTTTCTCCTTTACGTCCCTCCTTGTGCACAGCCCACGGTGACCCTCCCCGTAGTTGAGGATTCCCCCTTTTCTCTTTCAGATGGCCAGTCCTCCAGATCGGGAATGAATCCTAACCCACTTGGCTAACACAGTACGGACTGCTCGTTGCCCGTTTTCCTCCCACTGCCTGGTAATTTAGTCTTTCTTACTTACATCATACCTTTTCAGTTGTGACCAGTGTTTCCACCTAGCTTTTCCCTTCATATCGGCGCAGGCACGTGAATAATTCCGTACGGTCCAGTCCATTTTGGGGCAAAACCTGGTTGGCTAGGGGTGATTTGAACAAACACCATGTCTCCGACCTCAGCCGGTGGTGACGGGGGTCCCCCTTTTGTCCTCTCTTCTAAATCCCTGATAGCCTGTTGGTCCTTCACTTCCTGTTGTAATTCCTTTAGCTGTCCATCCAATTGCTTAATATCATTTTTAATTTTATCTCTGATGGGTCCCATATCCTCACTTCCGGTGGCTCTGCCCTCTGGCAAGCGCATCGCCCTCCCGGTCAGCAACTCATAAAGGGGTTTATCTTAAATCCAGCATTTTTCAGTGTCCTTATGACTATCAGGAGAGCTCCGATGTGGCCCCTTTCCGATTCTGACGCTATTAGGATATCATCTGCATATTATAAGATTGTACTGTTGTTAGACTCTACGTCGCACGGACTCAGCTTCTCACTCGTGACCCGATGGAGGATGTTGGGGCTGTTGTGGAATCCCTGTGGGAGCCTCGCCCATGTACACCGTCTCCCTCCCACTGTGAAAGCGAATTTATCTTGGGATTCCTGGTCCAGTGGTATCGACCAAAATCCATTGGCTACATCTAACACTGTAAATATTTTATGTTCGGGTTTTTACAATTAAAGCACACCTCGGGTTTAGGAACGGCTGCTGCAGTGGCCACCATTTCAGTGGGGTTTGTAACCTCACTGCCGACACCTTTATCTTAGTTTTCCCTATGTGGTTATCTACCCCGGTGGCCCATCTTCCTCGATCATATGTGTTCTTGTCTACTAGCCCGGTGTCTAGGATTGACTGGTGGGCCCGGGCCCGGTGTCTAGGATGGCCTGGTGGGCCCGGGCCTGGTGTCTAGGATGGCCTGGTGGGCCCGGGCCCGGTGTCTAGGATGGCCTGGTGGGCCCAGTGTCTAGGATGGCCTGGTGGGCCCGGGCCCGGTGTCTAGGATCGCCTGGTGGGCCCGGGCCCGGTGTCTAGGATTGCCTGGTGGGCCCGGGCCCGGTGTCTAGGATTGCCTGGTGGGCCAGGCTAAGGCCATCCTTGTACAATTGCATAAACTGTACATCGTCTCGGTTCAGCGCAGCACCTACACCCCCGTAGTTACAATATGCCTCAAACTTCCGATTGCCATATTCATGGGCACTCTCGCCCTTTTCTTGTTTTATGGGGCTTGCCCTAAGTCTTGTGCCATTTCTGCTCTAAAGGCTCGGAAATCAGCTTGCTGCTGTGCCTGGTCTGCCTGGTTGTCCGGGCACCGGGGGCACAAGCTCTATCTTAATTGGGGCCACGGGTTATGGTGGTGGTGATTCCCAACCCGCTTCCCGTTGTTCCTCATATCCTGCCGCCTGTTCCACCAGCCCGTTCCAATCTATATTATCTGCGTATTGTGCAGCTACTGGTGGCTGTGGTAAAGCTGCCGAAACTGACATGAGATTTTTTGCCTGGACCAGCTCTTCATTTTGGGATTTGTTGGCCAACATTCGATTTACTTTCTTACTTAACTCTATGTGTTGTCTTAACATTAGGATCCAGGCTTCATCATCTTTGTCTTTTTTCTGATTATCCCACCATTTTCTCTGATCAGCGGGTGAGTCAAATGGGTTCCAATTGTTCTTTCTCATTTTGCCTATCGATTTCTTATTTTTGTCAGCTCAATGCTGTGTCAAGGATCCCTCTGGTCCCCACTCGAGTTTGTCACCACTGGCCATCTCTGGGTAAGACGGTCGGGGTATAGTTGTTGTCAGCGGTACGGTTCTTACCCTGGATCCTTTCTGACCGAACTCGTTACTTGCGGCTAATACCGGATGTAATTATAACAATCTATAAGACAAGCAAACTACCCCACCCTTACCACCCCTTGAACTATTGCCTGGAGCCCAGGTTTCTGATACGCGGGGTGCCTGACACTTCCTGGATCGGGACGGAGTCGGATTTAGTATGAATAAAAATGAATTCACACTGTGACTCATCCCATTTCCCCGTCGGTGTCCTGCATCCTTCGGGCCCTGCTCGCAGCACCAATTGAAAGGTCCGAGGAATACTCTGGGACAAAATTTCAACACTCGGAGTCCAGATACAATATTCAAGTGGTTCCTTTACTACACTTTTTTTTTTGCAAAAATAAACTTTATTCATAAAATATCTTCAACCACATTCCAAACCATTTCAAAAACACCATTACAAGGGTACAATCCGGTTCAACTTTTACAAAATGTATCACCAGGTGCATCAGTACAAACAATATTACAATCATTTACAGCCTTTCATTTTGAGCTGTACAGGCCGAGGGGATTTAAACAG
The DNA here is from genome assembly GCF_964194155.1 of Cetorhinus maximus. Taxonomy (NCBI): domain Eukaryota; kingdom Metazoa; phylum Chordata; class Chondrichthyes; order Lamniformes; family Cetorhinidae; genus Cetorhinus; species Cetorhinus maximus. Next base: position 218,362 of record NW_027596534.1, on the reverse strand, counting down.
TTCCCAGCCCCTCGGTGCGCTGTGGTAGAAAGGTCTTAGACAGCGGCCCTTCCCCATTGCGCCTTTGCGGCAACTGCCCCAAGCTTTAGTGCGTCCCTCAGCACGTAGTCCTGGACTTTGGATTGTGCCAGTCCGCAACACTCGGTCGGGGACAACTCTTTGCGCTGGAAGACCAACAAGTTTCGGGCAGACCAAAGCGCGTCTTTCACCGAGTTGATGATCCTCCAGCTGCAGTTGATGTTTGTCTCGGTGTGTGTCCCTGGGAACAGCCCGTAGAGCACAGAGTCCTGTGTCACAGAACTGCTCGGGATGAACCTCGACAGAAACCACTGCATCTCTCTCTAGACCTTCTTTGCAAAGGCACAATCCACAAGGAGGTGAACAACGGTCTCTTCCCCACCACAGCCACCTCGAGGGCAACGTGCAGAGGGGGTGAGACTCCTGACGTGTAGGAAGGATCTGACGGGGAGGGCCTTTCTCACCACCAGCCAAGCTACGTCTTGGTGCTTGTTGGAAAGTTCTGGCGATGAGGCATTCTGCCAAATGACTTTGACAGTCTGCTCGGGGAACCATCCCACAGGATCCACCCTCTCCTTTTCCCTCAGGGCCTCTAAGACGTTACGTGCTGACCACTGCCTGATGGACTTGTGGTCAAAGGTGTTTTTCTGCATAAATTTTTCCACCAGGGACAGGTGGTACGGCACGGTCCAACTACTTGGAGCGTTCCGCGGCAGCGTGGCCAGACCCATCCTTCGCAACACCGGGGACAGGTAGAACCTCAGCACATAGTGACACTTGGTGTTTGTATACTGAGGGACTACACACCGCTTGATGCAGCCACACAAAGGTGGCCATCGGTATGAGGGCGATGTTGGGCACGTTTTTTCCCCCTTTATCTAGAGGCTTGTACATCGCGTCCATGCGGACACGATCCATTTTTGACCTCCAGATAAAGCGGAAGATGGCTCGAGTGATCGCCACCACGCAGGAGAGTGGAATGGGCTAGACCTGCGCCACGTACAGCAACAGCGAGAGTGCCTCACACCTGATGACCAGGTTCTTACCCGCATTGGAGAGGGAGCTTCGCTCCCACATGCCCAGTTTCCTTTTCACCATAGACACTCGCTCCTTCCAGTTTCTAACGCATGCCCTGGTCCCTCCGAACCATATCCCCAGCACCTTCAGGCCGTCAGCCCTGACAGTGAAGGGGACAAAGGATCGGTCAGCCCAGTTCCCAAAGAACATGGCCTCACTCTTGCCACGATTTACCTTGGTACCCGAGGCCAGTTCGAACTGGTCGCAGATGTGGATCAGTCTGCGCACCGACAGCGGATCCGAGCAGAAGACGGCGACGTCGTCCATGTACAGGGAGGCTTTGACCTGAGTGCCTCCACTGCCTGGGATCGTCACTCCTCTTATGCCCGGATTCTTCCTGATGGACTCAGAAAAGGGTACTATGCAACACACGAACAGGACAGGGGAGAGAGGACAGCCCTGCCTGACTCCAGATTTAATCGGAAAGCTATCAGATTCCCACCCATTGACTGAGAGTGCGCTAGTAATGTTAGTGTAGAGCAGTTGGATCCAATTGCAAATTCCCTCCCCAAACCCCATTTTGGAGAGCACATCCACCATGTAGGTGTGCGATAATCTGTCAAAGGCCTTCTCCTGATCCAAGCTGATGAGGCAGGTGTCCACACCCCTGTCCTGCACATAGGCAATCGTATCCCTGAGCAGCGCGAGGCAGTCAGAGATCTTCCTGCCCGGCACAGTGCAGGTCTGGTCAGGGTGGATCACCAATTCCAGAGCGGATTTGACCCGATTGGCGATGACCTTGGACAGAATCTTATAGTCCACATTCAACAGTGAAATGGGTCGCCAATTTCTAATTTCCTCCCCTTCCCCCCTTGTGCTTGTAGATGAGGGTGATGATGCCTTTCCTCATGGATTCTGACATACTACCGGCCAGGAGCATACTATCGTACACTCCTAGCAGGTCTGGGCCGATCAAGTCCCACAGAGCCGAATACTACTCCGCCGGCTAGCCGTCGCTTCCGGGAGTTTTACTCTTCTCGAAGGACTCAAGGGCCTTAGTCAGTTCATCAGGAATTAGCGGTTTGTCCAGGCTCTCCCGTGTACTGTCGTCTAAGACCTCCGTGATAGAGGACAGGAAGGACTGGGAGGCCGTGCTGTCCGTGGGCTTCACGTCATACAATCCGGAATAAAAGGATTTGCTGATCCTCAAAATGTCGGAGGGCGATGACTTTACTGAGCCGTCTTCTTCCTTCGGGCTGCTGATCACAGAGTGTACCTTTTGGAAGAAGAAACGTGAGCACGTCTCATCCTGCTCCATGTAACGGACTCTGGACCGGAAGATGATCTTGGAGGCCTCCGAGGCAAAGGGCGAGGCTTGCTGGCTCTTCACCTCTTGGAGTTCCTCCTTGACATCGACCCCCATCGACTGCAGCCGGAGCAGATCCTGCATGTTTTTCTGGAGTCGGGACATTTCCCTCTGTTCCTTTCTAGCTTTCTGGGTGCCTTTGAGGATGAAAAACCTCTTGATGTTTCCCTTGATCGCTTCCCACCAGTGTATCAGGGACTCAAAGAGGGGTTTCACGGTTCTCCAACCTTTGTAATCCCTCTTGAGCTCCTCAATGTTCTCTGGGGTCAGCAGTTGCAGGTTCAGCTTCCATGCCCCTCGGCCAAGCCTCTGGTCTTCTTGAACCACTGCAGTCCATGTAGTGTAGGTACACCCACAGTGTTTTTAGAGTGGGAGTTTCAGGATTTTGACCCAGCGACAGCGAAGGAAAGGTGATGTGTTTCCAAATCAGGATGGTGCGTGATTTGGAGGGGGACTTCCAGGCGCTGGTGTTCCCATGTATCTGCTGCCCTTGTCCTTCTAGATGGTAGTGGTCATGGGTTTGGAAGGTGCTGTCTAAGGAGCCTTGGTGAGTTCCCGCAGTGTATCTTGTAAATGATACACACTGCTGTTACTGAGCGTTGGTGGTGGAGGGAGCGAATGTTTGTGGATGGGGTGCCAATCAGCGCGCTGCTCTGTCCTGGATGGTGTTGAGCTTTTTGAGTGTTGTGGCAGCTGCACTCATCCAGGCAAGTGGGGAGTATTCCATCACATTCCTGACTTGTGCCTTGTAGGTGGTGGACAGGCTTCGGGGAGTCAGGTGGTGAGTTACTCTCCACAGGATTCCTAGCCTGTGGTCAGCTCTTGTAGCCACAGTATTTATACAGCTAGTCCAGTTCAGTTTCTGGTCAATGGCACCCTCAGGATGTTAATAGTGGGGGATTCAGTGATGGCAATGCCATTGAATGTCAAGGGGCGATGGTTGGATTCTCTCTTGTTGGAGATGGTCATTGCCTGACACTTGTCTGGCACCAATGTTACTTGCCACTTGTCAGCCCAAGCCTGGATATTGTCCAGGTCTTGCTGCATTTGGACATGGACTGCTTCAGTATCTTCAACCATCAGCAAACATCCCCACTTCTGACCTTATGATGGAAGGAAGGTCATTGATGAAGCAGCTGAAGATGGTTGTGCCGAGGACACGACGCTGAGGAACTCCTGCACTGATGTCCTGAACCAAGATGACTGACCTCCAACAACCACAACCATTTTCCTTTGTGCTAGGTACGCCTCCAACCAGTGGAAGGTTTTCTCCCGATTCCCATTAACTCCAGTTTTGCTAGGGCTCCTTGATGCCACACTCAGTCAAAAACAGCCTTGATGTCAAGGGCAGTCAATCTCACCTCACCTCTGGAGTTCAGCTCTTTTATCCGTGTTTGAACCAAGGCTGTAATGAGGTCAGGAGCTGAGTGACCCTGGCGGAGTCCAAACTGGGCATCAGTGAGCAGGTTATTGCTAAGCAAGTGCTGCTTGGCAACACTGTTGATGACCCCTTCCATCACTTTACTGATGACCAAGAGTAGGCTGATGGGGCGGTAATTGGCCAGATGGGATTTTTCCTGCTTTTTGTGTACAGGACAAATCCGGGCAATTTTCCACATAGCCGGGTAGATGTCAGTGTTGTAGCTGTACTGGAACAGCTTGGCTAGGGGCGTGGCAATTACTAAAGCACAAGTCTTCAGTAGCATTGCCGGAATATTGTCAGGGCTGATAAAGACCTGTACTGATATACATAGAAGACAGAGGGTAGCAGTGGAAGGGTGCTTTTCTGAATGGAGAGCTGTGACTAGTGGAGTTCCACAGGGATCAGTGCTGGGACCATTGCTGTTTGTAGTATACATAAATGATTTGGAGGAAAATGTAACTGGACTAATTAGTAAGTTTGCAGACGAGACCAAGGTTGGAGGAGTTGCAGATAGTGAAGAGGATTGTCAAAGGATACAACGGGACATAGATCGGTTGGAGACTTGGGCGGAGAAATGGCAGATGGAGTTTAATCCGGACAAATGCGAGGTAATGCATTTTGGAAGGTCTAATACAGGCAGGAATTACACAGTAAATGGCAGAACCATTAGTGCATCGACGGGCAGAGGGATCTGGGTGTACAGGTCACTGAAAGTGGCAACGCAGGTGGATAAGGTAGTCAGGAAGGCATATGGCATGCTTGCCTTCATCGGCAGGGGTATTGAGTATAAAAGCTGGAAAGTCATGCTGCAGCTGTATAGAACCTTGGTTAGGCCACACTTGGAATATTGCGTGCAATTCTGGTCACCACATTACCAGAAGGATATGGAGGCGTTGGAGAGGGTGCAGAGGAGGTTTACCAGGATGCTGCCTGGTCTGGAGGTTATTAGCTATGAGGAGAGGTTGGAGAAACTCGGATTGTTCTCACTAGAGCGACGGAGATTGAGGGGCGACTTGATCGAAGTTTACAAAATTATGAGTGGCATGGACAGAGGAGATAGTCAGAAGCTTTTTCCCTGGGTGAAAGAGTCAATTACTAGGGGACATAGATTTAAGGTGAGAGGAGGAAACTATAGAGGAGATGTGTGGGGCAAGTTTTCTACGCAAAGGGTAGTGAGTGTCTGGAATTCGCTGCCAGAGGAGGTGGTGGAAGCAGGTACGATAGTGGTGTTTAAGAGGCAGCTTGACAAATACATGAATAGGATGGGAATAGAGGGATACGGACCCCGGAAGTGCAAAATGTTTTAGCTGACGGGCAATATGATTGGCACAGGCTTGGAGGGCCAAAGGGCCTGTTCCTGTGCTGTACTTTTCTTTGTTCTTTGATAAAGACCTGTGTGTGTGTTAATACTCATGTATTCTCTCGATGATTTATCCAGTTCTAATTGTTGGATGGTTGGCTCATATCCACTATTGTATAGGACTTGCCTCCAGCCAGCTTTGCATACAATTGGTCTATCCTTGGAATGGGGCAGTTGTCTGGTTTTGCTGCCTTATTCACTGTCAACTTATACTTCCCACCAATTCCTATGGTTTGGTCAGGCTTAACCACTGGAACTATGAGTGCTGCCCACTCTGAGAATTGGACAGCTTGGGCGATGCCCAGTTTTTCTAACTGGCACAGTTCTGCATCCGCCTTCTCCTTCAATGCATAAGGCACAGGTCCGGTCTTAAAGAAACGTGGTGTCACCTGTGGATCCACATATATCGTGGGCTTTTAACTTCCCTGATTAATCCCAAAATACCATGGCGTATTTCCTTAGCAGTTCAGGAACTCCTGTTTTCAGGTGAAATATCTCAGACCAGTCAAGCTTGATCTTCTGTAACCAGTCTCGGCCTAACAGACTGGGTCCTTCTCCAGTCACTATTATCACAGGCAGCTGGGCTGTCTGTTGCCTGTAAGACACTGGCGCTGTGGCGATCCCCTTTACCTGAATAGATTCTCCAGTGCAATATCTTTAATTTAGCGGTTCTCTGCTCCAGGTTTACTAACTTTCTACCTTTAGTCAGGGATCTGAAAGTGTGCTCTCCCACCACTGTAGTTGAGGCCTCCATATCCACCTCCATTATTAATGGCTTCTCATTAACTTGGATTGTGACAGTGATGGATTCGGTTTTTACAGCTGTTTCATTACACAGTGAATAGATGTCGGTGTCAGCAGCTTCAGGTTCTGCTGTATTCTTTAATTCAATCTTCTTGGTTTGATGCTTTGTGGGCTGTTTCGACCCTTCTTATGGCAATAATGACATTCTGCCTCCTTGAATTTACAGCTGTCCGGCACGTGGTCACCTCCACATCTATAACAACTTAATCTTGGAGCCGCTGATGAATTCTTTCTTTTGATGAAGGACTTTTCATGGTTTTAACAGCAGACATTGCATCTCCCCTCGATGCTGTGGGTCTGGTTTCCACACCACACTCAGCAGCAGGTTCCTGCCCCACATGAAGAACAGCGCCATGTTGTATGTGTACAAAGCCTGCCAGTCTCTCACTGCACTTTCCATGGCGAGGGAGATTCCTTGGGTACGCTTAAAGACGATGTTTACCTCGGTGAGTGAAAGGCGCTCTGTGGCATCGTCTTGAACTCCACAAACTAATCGGTCCTGCAGCAAATCATTTACCGTGTTCCCGATGTCAGTGTTCTGTCAGTGCACCCCATCTCTGGGAAGCAGCAACGCCCCTGAGGGGGAATGGATCAGAGAGATTTCTCCAGCAGAGAACAATCCAAACCTCGCTCCTTGCACGAACCCCCCGTTGTCACCTGAGCGGAACATTTCCAACGGGGCGGTTCTGGGCTGTTTCCTCAGCCCGTCAAAAGCGAGACAATTTGCAAACACTATGGGTTTGTAGGAGCAAACCAAAGGACTGGAACTGACAAAAACAACAGGACTGGTAAGTGAGAAAATGCATTAAAATGGGGATCAAGATTGAGTCCATCAACGTGTGTAGCGTTAAATCTGCTACGCGATGTGTTGCAACCTTGGATTACCTTGCCAAGGTCAAAGCTGACCTGTTGTTTCTGCAGGAGTGTGCAATACTGCACCTCAGCTCCTACAGGCAATGGGCACGATGGTGGTCCCAAGGGGCATCACTCTGGTCGGGAGGAAACGACTCTCGTTCCTCCGGCCTGGGTATTCAGCTGCAGGGAGGCAATGTCACCATGTCCGAGGTTGAGGAGGTGGTGGGCGGGCCCCTCCTCGTAGCGGACATTATTGTACAAGAATGCGCCACTCTAGTTAATTAACATGTATGCCCCGGATCAAAACAGCGAGTGGCTGGTTGTCCTTCAGCAGCTCCCACTTCTGCTGGCGACTTCCAGGCTGGCCATTCTGGGCGGTGACTTCAGCCGCATCATCGATGGAGCTGGACAATCTGGCAGGGCCGACAGCAGACTGGACACCACGTCCAGATCCCTGATGGAAATAGTAAAGGATGGCAAGCTGCACAACGTCTTCAGCAACCCTGCAGATGAAGCGCAGCAGAGATACACCTGGTCGCGGCCAGAGTGGTCCACCCACTCAAGGATAGACTTCCTGTTTGTGTCCCGAGCGTTCACAGTCAGGTCCACGGACATCAAGCCAGTGTTCTTCTCTGACCACTGCCTCCTACCGGTCAAATGTCACTTACAGGAAGACCAGAGGCTTGGCCGGGGGACATGGAAGCTGAACGTGAAACTGCTGACCCCAGAGAACTCAAGAAGGATTACAAAGGCTGGGGAACTGTGAAACACTCTTTGATTCCCTGACACACTGGTGGGAAGCGATCAAGGAGGATATCAAGAAGGTACTCATCCAGAAAGCGAGAAAGGAACAGAGGGAAATGTCCTGACTCCAGCGAAACATGCAGAATCTGCTCCGGCTGCAGTCGATGGGGTTGATGTCAAGGAGGAACTCCAAGAGATGAAGCCCACAGACAGCACGGTCTCCCAGTCCTTCCTGTCCTCTATCACAGAGGTATTAGACGACAGTACACGGGAGAGCCTGGACAAACCGCTAACTCATGACGAACTGACTAAGGCCCTTGAGTCCTTCGAGAAGAGTAAAACTCCCGGAAGCGACGCCTTGCCGTTGGAGTTGTATTCGGCTCTGTGGGACTGGATGGGCCCAGACCTGCTGGAAGTGTACGAGAGTATGCTCCTGGCCGGCAGCATGTCAGAATCCATGAGGAAAGGCAACACCCTCATCTACAAGTGGAAGTGGAAAGGGGAGGAAATTAGAAATTGGCGACCCATCTCACTGTTGAATATGGATTATAAGATTCTGTCCAACGTCAATGACAATTGGGTGAAGTCTGCTCTAGCGTTGGTGATCCACCCTGACCAGACCTGCACTGTGCCGGGCAGGAAGATCTCTGACAGCCTCGCGCTGCTCAGGGATACGATTGCCTATGTGCAGGACAGGGGTGTGGACACCTCCCTCATCAGCCTGGATCAGGAGAAGGCCTTTGACAGAATATCGCACACCTACATGGTGGATGTGATCTCCAAAATGGGGTTTGGGGAGGGAATCTGCAATTGGATCCAACTGCTCAACACTAACATCAGTAGCGCAGTTTCAATCAATGGGTGGGAATCAGATAGCTTTCCCATTAAATCTGGAGCCAGGCAGGGCTGCTCTCTCTCCCCTGTCCTGTTCGGATGTTACACTGAACCCTTTGCTGAGTCCATCAGGAAGAATTAGGGCATAAGAGGAGTGACGATCCCAGGCAGTGGAGGCACTCAGGTCAAAGCCTCCCTGTAGATGGACGATGTCGCCATCTTCTGCTCGGATCCGCTGTCGGTGCGCAGACTAATCAGCATCTGCGATCAGTTCAAACTGGCCTCGGGAGCCAAGGTAAATCATGACAAGTGCGAGGCCATGTTCTTTGGGAACTAGGCTGACCGATCCTTTGTCCCGTTCGTCACCAGGTGAGACTGCCTGAAGGTGTTGGGGATATGGTTTGGAGGGACCAGGGCATGCGTTAGAAACTGGAAGGAGCGAGTGGCTATGGTGGAAAGAAAACTGGGCATGTGGGAGCGACGCTCCCTCTCCATTGCGGGTAAGAACCTGGTCATCAGGTGTGAGGCACTCTCGCTGTTGCTGTACGTGGCGCAGGTCTGGCCCATTCCTCACTCCTGCGTGGTGGCGATCACTCGAGCCATCTTCCGCTTTATCTGGAGGTCAAAAATGGATTGTGTTCGCAGGGACGCGATGTACAAGCCTCTAGAAGAAATGTGCTTAACATCACCCTCATCCTGATGGCCACCTTTGTGTGTGGCTGCATCAAGCTGTCTGTAGACCCTCGGTACGCAAACACCAAGTGTCACTATGTGCTGAGGTTCTACCTGTGCCCGGTGTTGCGAAGGATGGGTCTGGCCACGCTGCCGCAGAACGTTCCAGGTAGTTGGACCATGCCGTACCACCTGTCCCTCGTGGAAAGATTTATGCAGAGAAACAACTTTGACCACAAGTCCACCAGGCAGTAACGTCCAAGAGGCCCTGAGGGAAAAGGAGAGGGTGGATCCTGTGGGATGGTTCCCCGAGCAGACTGTCAAAGTCATTTGGCAGAATACCTCATCGCCAGAACTTTCCAACAAGCACAAAGACATAGCTTAACGGGTGGTGAGAAAGGTCCTCCCCGTCAGTTCCTTCCTACACACCAGGAGTCTCAACCTCTCTGCACGTTGCCCTCGAGGTGGCTGTGGTAGGGAAGAGACCATTGTTCACCTCCTTGTAGATTGTGCCTTTGCAAAGAAGGTCTGGAGAGAGATGCAGTGGTTTATGCCGTGGTTCATCCCGAGCAGTTCTGTGACACAGGACTCTGTGCTCTACGGGCTGATCCCAGGGACAGGGACGCACATCGAGACAAACATCAGCTGCAGCTGGAGGATCATCTACTCAGTGAAAGACGCTCTTTGGTCTGCCCGAAACTTGTTGGTCTTCCAGCGCAAAGAGTTGTCCCTGACCAAGTGTTGCAGACTGGCACATTCCAACGCCCAGGACTATGTGCTGAGGGACGCACTAAAGCTTGGGGCAGCCGCTGCACAGGGGAAAGGTCGCTGTCTAAGACCTTTCAGCCGTAGTGCACCGAGGTGCTGGGAATCGTATTGACCCTTCAGGCTGTGTGACTCACATTGAATGTATGCAGTGAATATTACATGTATCACAATTGTACTGAAGCACCTCAGAGTGCAACATGATCTGCAAGGAAAAGCTGAATATTATTACTCTTTTTGTGAAGGCCATTTTGAAATGTCTTGTCATCTTCTATGTTCATAAAATATCTGAAAGTACAGTTTTGCACAAAAAAATCATTTTTCACTCCTCACTGGATACAGGCGAGGTACCAGAGCACTGGAGGTCTGTGAATGTTGTGCCATTGTACAGATAGGCCAAATAATTATAGACCAGTCAGTCTTACTTAGGTAGTATTCAGATTATTAGAATCAATTCTCAGACACAGAGAAAACTGTCAATTAGAAAGGCACAGATTAATCGGGGACAGTCAGCATGGTTTTCTTAAGGGAAAGCTGTGCCTTATTAACTTAACTGAATTTTTTGAGTAAATAACGAGGATTGATGAGGGTAGTGCAGTGAATGTTGTCTACATGGATTTTAGTAAGGTATCTGACAAAGTTCCATATGGCAGACTGGTCAGAAAAGTCAAAGCCACAGGGGACACAGGGGAATGTGGTGGGTTGGATCCAAAATTGGCTCAATGACAAGAAACGAATGGTAATGGTCGACAAATGTTTTAGCGAAAGGAAAGCTCTTTCCAGCGGTGTTCCACAGGGCTCAGTATTGGGCCCCTTGCTGTTTGTGGTGTGTATTAATGATTTGGACTTAAATGTGGGAGGCATAGTTGGGAAATTTGCCCATGTCACAAAAATTGTCCATGTCATGAATTGTGAAGATATCAATGGTTTGGCCGAGTGCGCAGAAAAGTAGCAAATGGGGTTCGATCGGAAATGTCTGAGGTAATGCATTTGGGGAGAGCAAACAAAGCAAGGGAATACTCAATAAATGGGAGGATATTGAGAGGGGTTGAGGAATTGAGAGTCCTTGGAATGCATGTCCAGAGGTCCCTGAAGGTGGCAGGACAGGTGGATAAGGTGCTCAAGAAAGCATATGGAATGCTGTCTTTTATTTGACAAGGTATTGAATATAAAAGCAGGGATGTAATGAGGGAACTGTATATAGCGCTGGTTAGGCCACAGCTGGAATTTTGTGCACAGTTCTGGTCACCAGATTACAGGAAGGACATAATTGCTCTGGAGAAAGTGCAGAGGTGATTTACAAGAATGCTGCCCGGGCATGAAAATTGCAGCTATGAGGAGAGACCGGGTAGGCTGGGGTTGTTTTCCTTAGAACAGAGGAGGCTAAGGGGTGACCTAATTGAGGTGTACAAAATTATGAGGGGCCGAGATAGAGAGGACAAGATGCCCTGTTTACCCCAGTGGAGAGGTCAATTAGCAGGAGGCACAGATTTAAGATGCTTGGAAGAAGGGTTCGAAGGGATATTAGGAATAACTGTGTCACCCAGAGGGTGGTGGGCATTTGGAATTTGTAGCCCAGATTGGTATCGAAGCAGGAACCCTAAAACCATCGGTTGCACACCGCGATTTTACGTGGGCGGGCCAATTACAGCCCGCCCAGCGTAATTCGTGCCTCCTGATATCTGCAGCAAGGGGCGGGCAGCGGCAGGAGGCCAATGACTGCCGGGTCCAATGGCGACCCGGCGGCCTATTCAAAAACGGTGCAGGCAGCCACTGAGTTCGGTCATCTGCTATGTATTGATTTCAGCCTCCAACATGGGATTCCCATTGATAATGGAAAGACGAGCGCATCCTGATCCGGGTGCCAGGCATGCACATTAACAGTGTAACTACTTCAACTAATCAAATGTCCTGGTTCTCCCTTTCAGCCTCACCAGAGCACGCCCGGTCTCAGGAGCCTGAGGGACCGCCGCTGACCCCTGAGACACAGATGATATGAACGTACCAGCGCCACACCCTCTCAGCCAGGCAGGCACCAGCGCCACACCCTCTCAGCCAGGCAGGCACCAGCGCCACACCCTCTCAGCCAGGCAGGCACCAGTGCCACACCCTCTCAGCCAGGCAGGCACCAGCGCCACACCCTCTCAGCCAGGCAGGCACCAGCGCAGATACCAGCACCTCAGTGAGAATAAGATTGTCAGCTAGAAACTCGGTGCACAGCGGTGAGGGCACTTCATACTCGCTTGAGGTGTAGGCGGAGGCAGAGCACGTCCAGGGCGCTGGCAGTTGGAGGACGGCTGGGGACCAGAAACATGCTCAGTCAGTGGCTGCTGATGAGCCTCTGGTGTCGTCCCTGAGACAGCAGATGCTGGAAGTCCAGCAGGTTGTGTGGGAGGATCTGACGGAGATACATGAGGGAATGCGTGCCATGGTCTACGTTGTGGAGGAGTCCATACGGAGCATGAGCAATGCAACGACCCTCATGGCCGAGTGCGCTGCCTCCTCCATAGAGAGAGTGGCAGCTCTCATGGAGAGGCTCCTCCAGGAGAACAACCAGGGCTTCCTGGGGATGCGCTCAGACCTGCAAGCCCTCAATGACCGGCAATGACCTCAGGTGGTCACCGTCAGTGTGGGAGATGGATTGGTACCCAGTATCCCAGCTAGGCGACTATCCATCAGTGGTGAGCAGGGAGGTCCAAAGTGACCTGACGGTGGCGCACCAACTGCCTGTCGTCTCTGCGAGCTCCTCTCAGGCCGCTCTGGGAGGCTCCGTGAGCAGCAGCTCCTCTACCCCTCTGCCAGTGACCGTGGCGTCTGGTGAGGCTACGGCAACTGGGGAGATGCCAGCCATGGCACTGGCCACTCCCTCCCAGGCAGGGACAGCATAGGCTCCATGGCCAGAGGATGCCCACCAAGGTCATCAAGGCCAACAGGACAGCAGAGTGAGCAGGCTGTCTGCAATGCCAGTGTCAACGAGGGGGGAGCACCAAGACGTAGCACCCGCCAGTGTAAATGTAAAGCACTTTATGCACAACACGGGCTTAACACTAGTCGTTTTCTTTTGTCCCGCTTTTAAGTTCCTGTTAAGTTGGTGCTGGTGTTGAACACATTTTCATTTAGTTTAATTTCTGTATGCCAAGCTGTAAAGCATTAAATGGGTTGGTTCTCAACAAGCCTCTGGGTGCTTCATTAGTTCTGCAGGTGAAGGGGAATCCATGATGTTATGAGTGACTGTTTGTCACTGAGCTTTATTGAAATGGCACATAGTGCATGTTGCTGACCAAGCAACTATTGCTCTCAGGTATTGAGTATGGAGCCTCCAGCCCTGCCATGTGGTGGTGGTTCATGTGTGGTAGGCGAGCTGAAGGAACAGTAGATCAAAGCCTCCCGAGTGTCCCTGCTTCCCTGGAGGTTGCCCAGGTCGGCATCTATCTCTTCAGCGTTCTCCTGACCGTGTTCGTCCTCGGACTCACGACTGGACTCACTGTCTGCTGCCAGAGCAGCTGTGGCAACATCATCCTCCACTGATTCCCCCCTTTCCGATGCCAGGTTGTGGAGAGTCCAGCATGCAACCACTATCAGTGACACACGATCTGGGGGGTACTGGAGTGTGCCCCCTGGACGGTCCAGGCATCGGAAGTGCATCTTGAGAAGACCGATGGTTGTCTCTATCACCGCCCTTGTGGTGCCATGACTCCTATTGTACTGCTGCTCAGCCTCTCTTCCTGGATGGCGGAGAGGCGTCATGAGCCACCTTCTGAGGGGATAGCCCTTGTCACCCAGCAGCCATCCATCCAGCCGGGCTGGAGCACTGAAGAGCTGCGGCGCCTGGGAGAGTCTCGGGGTGTACGGGTCATGGGAGCCTCCTGGGTACCTTGCACAGACTTGCAGAATCTGCATCCTATGGTCACACACTATCTGCACGTTCATGGAGTGGAATCCCTTCCTGTTGACGAAGGCTCCCGGCTCACCCGCTGGTGCCTTGATGGCCACTCGTGTGCAGTCGATTGCACCCTGGACGTGGGGGAACTCAACAATCACTGCAAAGCCTCTGGCTCGCTCTGCCTGACTGGCCTCGTCCGTACGGTAGTGAATAAAGTACAGTACCCGCCTGAACAGAGCATCCACCAGCTTGACACAACTGTGGACAGCTGACTGGGGGACTCCACATAGATCACCCACTGACCCCTTCTATACCGGAGGGCATAGAAGTTGAGGGCCACAGTGACCTTCAGTGCCACTGGCATGGGGTGTCCACCCACACAGTTGGAACGGATCTCAGGGCCGATCATCTGACAGGTGGAGGTCACTGTCTCCCTTGAGACACGGAGCCTCCTTTGGCATTGCACCTCAGGCATATTGAGTAGCTGCATCGCCGTCTTTAAACCCTGGCAGCAGGTTAGTGGCATCTTCTGCGGTCCCTTCTGCCTCGGACGTCCTGTTGGCCCCGCACCCATGTGCCTGTGCCTCTCCTCCCACAGGTCAGCCTGGAGGCTGAATAGGGACACTTGGTCTCCTCCCTCTTCTACCCCTCTCTTCCTCTTCAGAATAGGGGCCTCCAGCGGAGATCACAATCCCTTTTCGCAGGGTAAGCCAAGGCTGTCTGATACCTGGAAGGCCTCAAATGTTATGAATCCTCCGGGAGCCTGGAAAACAAAACTGAGTCCTGAACTGAAGCCTCTTATTTCTGTCAAAGCACTTCTGAAGCGAAATGAAGATGCCTTATTCACACAAGCAACCAGCAGCAAGTTATATCCTAAACTACAAACTACTCACATTTACAAGCTCTCTGACCCCTCTTACCCCACTCGTGGATGAGGTTTTTGTCAATGTGGCCTGCACGCCAGCACATTTAGCCCATGCGGTAGCCTGAAAATCGCACGGGCTACGTAAAGTCCGGGACACTTAGTGTCTCAAGGGCCTTAACTGGCCAGTTAATTAATGGACGGTGCGCCTCCGACCCCATCGTACACCCACCTAGCGAAATATGCTGAGAGTGCGCTCGGCTGAGGTCAACTCGCTTTATATCACAGTCGGGCATGTCGGGCGGGCGCCTGCACACCGAGCTCAAAATTCTGGCCTGGGAGTTTTGCTCACCTTATACCTGGGCCTGTTGGAGACAAATTGATAAGAGTTTGATCGCTGTGATTAGTGAACAACTCCATCAACATCCTATCATGCAACTACCACAGGTGGTGAACTGGATGAACCTTAAGGGCAGAATTTTGCCCACGTTGGGCAGGATTTGCAGGGTGAGCGGGAGCGGCTGGGAAATGGACCACTGCCCACGAGTGGGCTGTGACCACGATTTCACACTGTGCGGACCAATTAAGGCCTTAACTGTCCCCCCAGCGTGAACGCCAGCTGCAGAAATGTTTGAGAAGGGGCAGGCGGGGGCCTGTTGGCCGCTGGGTCCAATGGCGACCCGGCAGCCAGTTCAAGAACGACGCAGGCAGCGCCAGGGAGGCTGCCCGGGTCAGAGTTGCTGCAAGGACATGGCTGCAAACGAGGATGCAGAGACCAGGCGGGAGAGGAGGTCGGCTGGTCACTCGGTACCCTGTTTTTCGGACGAGTGCCTCGTCGTCCTCCTGGAGGGGGTGGCTGCCAGGAGGGACACCCTTATCCCCAGAGATAGGAGGAGGAGGCCACTGCACCTCAGCAAGAGGGCATGGGAGGAGGTGGCAGCCCGGGTGAGCAGCCACGATGTGGTTTAATGACCTGCTGCGCTCAGGAAGGGCGAGTACCATGTTGGCATGGGTCAGTGTGGTGAAATGTTAAGGGCTGGCCGTCTCCTCGTGGAGCTCAGGGGTTTTACAGTGTGACTGCCAACTGTCTACGACACCGGAGCTGTCCCAGGGGCTGAGTCCTGGCTGCTTGGACTGAGTGCCTTGCGGCATGAGGCCCCCAACTCGGATGAGCCCTGTGAGGTGCTCCTCAGGTGGGGTTGGCCAGGCTGCAATGGTGCTGCAGGGAGAGAGTGGACCAATCAATGCTCCTCTGTCCTTTCAGGAAAAGATATCCTATAACAATATTGAGAGGTCACGGACAGGCGGAGGACCCCCACACCTTCTCAGCCTCTCCCACAATGAGCAGGAGGACTTGGAGCTTGAGAGGTGCCACGCATCTCAATTAACCAGCCATGGAGAGGCTGGGAGTGCCAGGTGAAGGTAAGAGTGCAGTGCACTGAGGTGAGAGTGTCGGATGGTGCAAACATGTAGTCTCATTATTCATGGTAGCCTCCAGACTGGAGTCTCCATAGGCCACTGAATGATGATGGCACCATGATGCACATCGCCATTGTCTCACCAGGGTGCCTGGCATGCATTAAACTAATGACTTGTCCTCATTCTCCCCTAGGTCTGCCACCAAGCAGCGAAGCACACAACCCCCAGGAGCTATACCTGACCCCAGAGGACCACCATGCTCCCCAAGCACATCCGCCACACCCACTCTCTGAACCAGACACCAGCGCAGATACCAGCACCTCGGTGGGCATCAGTTCGGCAGATAGTATCTCAGTGCACATTGGTGAAGGCACTTCACACTCGCTTGAGGTGTAGGCAGAGGCAGAGAGTGCTCAGGGCTGATGATGAGTCTCTGGAGTTGTCCATTAGGCGACAGATGCTGGATGTCCAATGGGATGTGCGGGAGGATCTGGCGGAGATACACGAGGGTATTCGTGCCATGGTCTCCAGTATGGAGGAGTCCCTGTGGAGCATCAGCACTGTGTTGACCCTCATGGCCGAACGCACTTCCTCCTCCATTGAGAGAGTGGCGACTCTCATGGAGAGGCTGCTCCAGGGACAGAATCAGGGGTTCCTGGGGTTGCGCTCAGGCCTGCAAGCCCTCACACAGACGCTAACCTCAAGTGGTCAGTGTCAGTGTGGGAAGTGGATGAGGCACCCAGTATCCCAGCTAGCTGCCCATCCATCAGCAGCAAGCAGGGAGGTGCACAGCGACCTCACGTTGGATCACGACCTTCTTGTTGTCTCTGCGGGCTCCTCTCAGGGCGCTCTGGATGATGGCAGCAGCTCCTCCTTCCCTCTGCCAGTGACTGTCACATTTGATGAGGCTGCGATGACTGGGACGATGCCAGCCGTGGCACTGGCCGCTCCCTCCCAGGCGGGGCCAGCACAGGCTCCACTGGCCAGAGGATGACACCAAGATCATCAAGGCCAACAGGACAGCAGAGTCAGCAGGCTGTCTCCAATGCTGCTGCCAGTGAGTGGGGAGCACCTAGGCATAGCAGCTGTAAACATTAGTTTAAAGCACCTTAAGCACAAGAGGGACTGGTCATGGGTGATCTTTTGTTTCTCTTTTTGTTTTTCTTTACTTAATGGTGTGACCACCAACAGCGGATATTGTTCCCTTCAAAGCCATGTGAGTTCCAACATCAGACTAGATTTGCTTTTGTGTTATTGGCGTGAGTCTGTTTCATTTATTTTGTAGGTGCAGGGTACGCCGGTATGTAATGCTGGATGTGGGTGGCTCGAAACTTTATTGCACAGGCACTGAGTGTATCTTGGGGACCAGGGAAAGGGTGATTTCTGTGATCCAGGATGGAGGTGGCAGCCCTGGCATGTGGTGGTAGTTCTTATTTGGCAGCCTAGCTGAAGGAGCGTTGGATCAAGGCATCCCTGGTGTGCCTGCCACACCGGAGATTAGAGAGGTCTCCCTCCACACCCTCAGCGTTCTCCTCACTGCGCTCCTATTCTGACTCACTACGGGATTCATCATATGTGGCCTGTGGAGCTCCCTCAAGATCCTCTTCCTCCAGTGGGTCCCGCCTTGCCATTGCCAGATTGTGGAGGGTGCAGCGTGCAAGCACTATCAGTGACACCCGCTCTAGGGGGGTTATTGTGGTACTCCCCCTGAACAGTCCAGGCATCGGAAGCGCATCTTCTGAAGATATGGTCTTCTCTATCCCCTCCACCCTTGTGGAAGTGTGGCTCCTGTTGTAATGCTGTTCGGCCTCTGTTCTTGGGTGACGGAGAGGAGTCATGAGCCACCTTTTCAACGGATAGCCCTTGTCACCCAGCAGCCATCTATCCAGCCGGGCTGGAGCACTGAAAAGCCGCGGCGCCTGGGAGAGTCTCAGGGTGTACGGGTCACGGGAGCTGCCTGGGTACCTTGCACAGACTTGCAGAATCTGCATCTTATGGTCACACACTATCTGCACGTTCATGGAGTGAGATCCCTTCCTGTTGACGAAGGCTCCCGGCTTACCCACTGGCACCTTGATGGCCACATGTGTGTCAGGGGATGGCACCCTGGACATGGGGGCATCCACCAATCACTGCGAAGCCTCTGCCTCACTCAGCCTGGCTACCCTCATCCATACAGAAATGAATGACAGTCAATACCCGCCTGAACAGAGCTTCTGTCACTAGCTTGACACAACTGTGGACAGCTGATTGGGAGGCTCCACATAGATCTCCCACTGAGCCCTGGAAAGAGCCAATGGATAGAAGTTGAGGGCCACAGTGACCTTCAGAGACACTGGCATGGGGTGTCCACCCACAGTCAGATCTGCAGGTCCTTCAGCATTGCACCTTGGATATATTGAGGTAGCTGCATCGCAGCCTGTAAACCCTGGCAGCAGGATAGTGGCGGCACCTGCAGCCCCTTCTGCCTTGGACTACCTGCTGGCCCTGCGCCCCTTGTGCCTGCAACTCTCCTCCCGCAGGTCACTCCCCTGGAAGCTGCATTGGGACACCTGGCCTCCTCCCCCTTCTGCCCCTCTCTTCCTCCTCAGAGGAGATGCTGCCCAGCGGAGACCACAATCCCCATGACCAAGGTAACAGGAGGCTGTCTGATACCTAGAAGGGGCCACACGATCAAAATCGTCAGGGGGCCTGGGAGACACCAGTGAGTCCTGAAATGAAGCCCTGAACAGAGATGAAGCTGCCAAGTACCGATAAGCAACCAGCAACAAACTATTGCCAAAACCCCTCATTACTCACACTGGAAATGCTGCTGACCCTTATTATCCCGCCCGTGGATGAGGTTTGCGAATGGTCGGCTGCCCGAGCGATGAGCGCAAACTTGCACTGGCAACGTTAAATCGGTGTCACTTGGCTTAAGGGCCTTAACTGGCCTCTTAATTAATGGCGGGAGCGGCTCTGACTCCCATGCGTGCCCGCTGACTGAACTATCCGTGAGTGTGCGATGACGTTGGGACGCTCGCCCAAGGTCTTCGCGCGTCACCTTACGCTCGAGCGTGTTGGGCATGCGCCCGAACGCCGGTGCAAAAAATTCTGCCCCAAGTCTTCTTTCCATCCAGTAATTCCAATGTTCGTTTCTCACCAGTGATTGGAAAGATCATGGTGATTCTTTTGGTAAAAGGCAAATATCTTTACTTTTTATCTCCAAAATTATTATTAGTGTTGTTAGAAACAAGATTTGAGGTGATATTCAAAACACAGTGAACAGTGATGTGAAATAAACAACATGCATTTTAATTTCCAAATCTATGATTGTCCACCAGTGGGAACAGACTTTGGCCTTTTGTTAACTTTAACTGGTTTGAATTGGAATATAAAAGATATTGTTTGGTTTAATAAAGTTTCAGTCTAACAGGAGCCCCAGAGTCAACCCCGAGCAACACCCACCCACCACCTCCTGTTACTGGGCAGCGCGATGTAACCTCCCCTTCACCCACTGTCCTTATCACTTTAATATGTCACATTCAAGCCCAGATGGGCAGCCGATCATAAAATGATTGGGAGTAAAAAATGAAAATGCTGGAGAAACTGAGCAAGTCCTTCGGGCTGATACCTGGCAGGGAGAGACCATGATCATGTTGCTTCTGCATATGTGCAAATGTAGTTTTTGTGGGTATCATTTCTTTTCAGCAAAGCTTTTGGCCTTTTTGCCCTTTGGTATTGGAGGCTCTTCTGTGGTTGTTTGTCCTCCTTTGAAGAGGCTTCAGTGCCGAACAGGAGTGATGGCTGCAACCAGTCAAGCCCCAAACCAGCGTTAGGGAGGCAGTGAAGGACAGCGAAGGAGGGACACCCATTGGCTGAGCCTTCTTCATTAAAAGAGTCCTTTTGGAATCCTGTGGAATTGAAGCTGCTGAGACCTACTGTCTGCAGGACTTGCCCAGCGCTGGATACTTCAATGTGACCTTCAAGAATGTTGCTGCCTGTGCCCAGTTCCTGAAGGTGTTTGAGGAGAAGGGAGACCAGCCACAGTTGAGAATCCTCACGGTGGAGCCACTCTTTACTCGGACTCCGCAATGGGACCATGTGGTGACTGTGCTTCACACTCGCTTGAGGTGCAGGCAGAGGCAGAGAGTGGGATATGCGGAAGGATCTGGCGGGGATAAATGAGGGAATGTGTGCCGTGGTCTCCATTGTGGAAGAGTTCCGGTGCAGCAGCGGCACTGCGTTGACCCTCATGGTTGAGCGCACTGCCGCCTCCATGAGGAGAGTGGTGAGTCTCATGGAGAGGCTGCTCCAGGGACAGAATCAGGGGTTCCTGGGGTTGCGCTCAGGCCTGCAACCCCTCACACAGACGCTAACCTCAAGTGGGAAGTGGATGGGGCACCCAGTATCCCAGCTAGCTGCCCATCCATCAGCAGCAAGCAGGGAGGTGCACAGCGACCTCACATTGGATCACGACCTTCTTGTTGTCTCTGCGGGCTCCTCTCAGGGCGCTCTGGATGATGGCAGCAGCTCCTCCTTCCCTCTGCCAGTGACTGTCACATTTGATGAGGCTGCGATGACTGGGACGATGCCAGCCGTGGCACTGGCCGCTCCCTCCCAGGCGGGGCCAGCACAGGCTCCACTGGCCAGAGGATGACACCAAGATCATCAAGGCCAACAGGACAGCAGAGTCAGCAGGCTGTCTCCAATGTCGGTGCCAGTGAGGGGAGAGCACCCGTAAACGCAAGTTTAAAGCACCTTAAGAACAAGAGGGACTGGTCACCGGTCATCTATTGTTCCCTGTTTTGTTTATCTTGTTTTAATGGTGTGACCACCAACAGCGGATATTGTTCCCTTCAATACTATGTGACTTCCAACATTAAATTATATTTGCTTTTGTGTTATTGGCGTGTGTCTGTTTCATTTATTTTGTGGGTGCAGGGTACGCCGGTATGTAATGCTGGATGTGGGTGGCTCAAAACTTTATTGCACAGGCACTGAGTGTATCTTGGGGCCCAAGGAAAGGGTGATTTCTGTGATCCAGGATGGAGGTGGCAGCCCTGGCATGAGGTGGTAGTTCTTATTTGGCAGCCTAGCTGAAGGAGCGTTGGATCAAGGCATCCCTGCCTCCATAGACGTTACTGAGTCTCCCTCCACACCCTCAGCGTTTTCCTCACTGTGCTCCTCTTCGGACTCACTCCGGGATTCATCATCTGTGGCCTATGGAGCTGTGTCAAGATCCTCTTCCTCCAGTGGGTCCCCCTTTGCCATTGCCAGATTGTGGAGAGCGTAGCATGCAAGCACTATCAGTGACACCCGCTCTGGGGGGTTATTGTAGTGCTCCCCCGAACGGTCCAGGCATCGGAAGCGCATCTTCTGAAGTCTTTTGGTCCTCTCTTACCACCCCGCTTTGGAGGCTTGGCTCCTGTTGTATTGCTGCTCTTGGATGACGGAGAGGCATCATGAGCCACCTTTTCAGGGGATAGCACTAGTCTCCCAGGAGCCATCAATCCAGATGGGCTGTAGCACTGAATAGCCTTGACGCCTGGGAGTGTCTCAGGATGTAAGTGACATGGGGTCTGCCTGGGTACCTTGCATAGACTTGCAGAATCTGCATCCTATGGTCACACACTATCTGCACGTTCATGGAGGGGAATCCCTTCCTGTTGACGAAGGCATCCGGCTTACCCACTTGCACCCAGGATGGGAGGGCATCCCAGTAATCGCTGCAAAGCCTCTGGCTCGCTCAGCCTGGCTGGCCTCGTCTTACGGAAATGAGTGAAGTCAATACCCGCCTGAACAGAGCTTCTGTCACCAGCTTGACACAACTGTGGACAGCTGATTGGGAGGCTCCACACAGATGCTCCACTGAGCCCTGGAAAGAGCCAGAGGCATAGACATTGAAGGCCACAGTGACCTTCAGAGCCACTGGCATGAAGTGTCCATCCACGCAGTCGGAGGTCATCTCAGGCCCGATCATCTGACAAATGGAGGTCACAGTCTCGCTGGAACGATGGAGCCACCTTCAGCATTGCACCTCAGACATATTGAAGTAGCTACATCACTGCCTGTAAACCCTGGCAGCAGGATAGTGGCATCTTCTGCGGCCCCTTGTGCCTTGGACTACCTGCTGGCCCTGCGCCCCTTGTGCCTGCAACTCTCCTCCCGCAGGTCACTCCCCTGGACCTGCATTGGGACACTTGGCCTCCTCCCCCTTCTGCCCCTCCCTCCTCAGAGGAGGTGCCTCCAGCAGAGACCACAAGGCTGTCTGATACCTGGAAGGGTCCACACGATCCGAATCCTCAGGGGGCCTGGAAGACACCAACGAGTCCTGGAATGACGTGTGGAAATGCTCTGAATGAAGCCCCGATCAGAGATTCAGCTGACAAGTACCAATAAGCCACCAGCAGCAAGTTATCTCCAAAACTCCTCACTACTCACATCGACAATGCTGCTGACCCTTCTTACGCCGCACGTGGATGAGGTTTAGCGAATTGTGGGCTGCTCACCTGCCTGTGCAAGGACTGACAAGTCGCACGGGGAACATTCAATCAGCATCAGCTGAGTTGCTAAGGGCCTTAACTGGCCTCTTTATCAATGGCAGGCGCGGCTCCGACTTCTGCGTGGGTCCGCCGAGCGAAATATCGCACGAGTGCGCGATGACACCAGGACACTCGCCCGCCGCCATCGCCCGTCATTTTACACTTGTTCAAGTCGGGCGCACGCCCGCCCAGGTGAAAAGTCTGGCCTATATGTATTTCTGTAGACTGTATGTACCTTCTGTAACTTTGTAATTTCTGTAAGGCAACGTGTCACTCTGTACTTTCACCATTTTTTAAAATTAACTTGTACCAAGCACAGGCAGATAAGAATTCTAGAAGACATCTAGACATCAATTAAACAGTTAAGTTAGTGAGCCTCATACCGCTACCTGCACGTTGGTAGAGGAGAATATTGGCATCTTGAAGATGCGATTCTGAAGCCTCGACAGATCTGGCAGAACGCTCCAGTCCAATCCCCAGAGGGTCTCACAGATCATCGTAGCTCAGTGAATGCGGCCTAACCTGGCACTACAAAGGGGTGAAGACTTATTCGTGGGTGTGGACATCACTGCCTAGACCAGCATCTATTGCCCATCCCTAGTTACCCTTGAGAAGGTGATGGTGAGCTGCCTTCTTGAACTGCTTCAGTCTATGTGGTGTAGGTGCATCCATAGCACTGTTAGGGAGGGAGTTCCAGGGTTTTGACCCAGTGACAGTGAAGGAAAGGTGATATATTTCCCAGTCAGGATGGTGAGGGGCTTGAATGGGAGCTTCCAGGTGGTGGTGATTCCATGTGTCTGCTACCCTTCTCCTTCTAGGTGGTAGCGGTGGTGGGTTTGGAAGGTGCAGTACAAGGAGCCTTGGTGAATTTTTGCAGTGCATCTTGGGGATGGTACACACTGCTGCTACTGTGCATCGGTGGTGGAGGGAGTGAAGGTTTGTGAAAAGTCCAGCTAAACGCGATTAGGGATGGGCAATAAATGTTGGCCGAGCCAGCGACACCCACATCCCATCAATCAAAAAAACAAACACCTCACCCGGAGACTTCAGAGAGGCACAACTGATTTGAGCTGGGCTGCTCCAAAAAGCAGGGACAGAATTCTTATGTGAGCCATCAAATGCTGAAGCCTTTTATCCTCAGGGTGGGGATTTGTAGAAAGTTTAGCTTTAATAATTAGCTTGTAGTTCAGTTATGTTTAGTGATCAACCAATCGAAGTATGTTCATCAATTAACCCAACATGACTTTGCTGAATTGTAGTCAATACAGGACATTAGTGCATCACATGACTAGGCCCTTGTTAAAAGTCAGATCCACACTTGATCGAGTGGACACACCACACGGCCCCAAGCCAGTGCTCTGAAGTCAGTCAATGTTGATTCGATTAGAATGTAGCGTCATTGTGCTTCCTAGCAATTGAAATTCAGATTGCATTTCAAAATTTAAATGAAGAAATTTAAAAGGTTTATTGTGTGAAGTAAAACAACTGCAAGGTTCTAAACAATTAATCAGAACCAGCTTAGTCTTTTTAAACTGGGAGTGTTGTAAATATATAACCATCCTCGTCTCTGTAAATTTAGTGAAGTTCTGTAATCGGTTTTTGTAGCTGTGTAGTTCCTGTGACTTTTATTCTTTATGAACCTGTGATATATTAGTCTATATCTTGTACCTGTACCTTGTTACCTTAAGATAAAAGCAAAAAATTGCAGATGCTGGAAATCCAAAACAAAAACAAAAATACCTGGAGGAACTCAGCAGGTCTGACAGCATCTGCGGAGAGGAGCACAGTTAACGTTTCAAGTCTGTATGACTCTTCACCAGAACTAAGAAAAAATAGAAAAGAAGTGAAATATAAGCTGGTTTAAGGGGAGGTGGGACAGGTAGAGCTGGATAAAGGACCAGTGATAGGTGGAGATTGCCAAAAGATGTCATAGACAAAAGGCCAAAGAGGTGTTCACGGTGGTGATATTAGCTAAGAAATGTGCTAATGGTGACATTAAGGGTAGAAAGCAGGACGAGCAAGGTACAGATAGCCCTAGTGGGGGTGGGGTGGGGGGAAGGGATCGAAATAGGCTAAAAGGTAGAGATAAAACAATGGATGGAAATACATTGAAAAATAATAGAAATAGGTGGGAAAAGAAAAATACATATAAATTACTGGAAAAAGGGGAATCGGAAAGGGGGTGGGGATGGAGGAGAGAGTTCATGATCTAAAGTTGTTGAACTCAATATTCAGTCCGGAAGGCTGTAAAGTACCTGGTCGGAAGATGAGGTGCTGTTCCTCCAGTTTGCGTTGAGCTTCACTGGAACAATGCAGCAAGCCAAGGACGGGCATGAGAGCAGGGTGGAGTGTTGAAATGGCAAGCGACAGGGAGGTCTGGGTCATACTTGCAGACAGGCCGGAGGTGTTCCTCCAAGCTGTCACCCAGTCTGCGTTTGGTCTCTCCCATTGGGAGAAGTGAATGCAGTAGACTAAATTGAGGGAAGTGCAAGTGAAATGCTGCTTCACTTGAAAGGAGTGTATGGGCCCTTGGGCGGTGAGGAGAGGGGAAGTAAAGGGACAGGTGTTGCACCTTCTGCGGTTGCATGGGAAGGTGCCGTGGGAGGGGGTTGAGGTGTTGGGGCTGATGGAGGAGTGGATCAGGGTGTCTCGGAGGGAACGATCCCTGCGGAATGCCACCGGGGGGGTGAAGGGAAGATGTGTTTGGTGGTGGCATCATGCTGGAGTTGGCGGAAATGGCGCAGGATGATCCTTTGAATGCAGAGGCTGGTGGGGTGATCTCAAGGTAACCTTGTTACCTTAAGTTTAATACAGCAGTAATCTCTATGCACTGATATATGCATTTGTGTAGACTGTTTGTACTTTCTGTAACTTTGTAATTTCTATGACGCTATGTACCAATTTGCACTTTCACTATTTTAAAAATTAATTTGTAACATTTAGGTGAATGAGTCTAAATGTTAATCAGTAGTGTTGGGCACCACACTCTCCTAACATAATCCAAAAATAGAACTCATCATGCACATGGGTTGTACTTTGGAAAGAGTTAAAAGCACCAGCTTTAAGCTGTCAGGCACTATGAATTTGAAGATTGAACTGGGAGCAGAAGACCACAGAACTGATAGAGAAAAGGTGGGGGGAGGGGGAGAGAGAGAGAGAGGGGGGGAGGGGGAGTGAGAGAGAGGGGTGGAGGGGGAGAGAGAGAGAGAGGGGGGAGGGGAAGAGAGAGGGAGAGGGGGAAGGAGGGGGAGAGGGGGAGGGGGAGAGAGAGGGAGAAAGAGGGAGAGGGGGAAGGAGGGGGAGTGAGAGGGGGGAGGGGGAGAGAGAGAGGAGAAAGAGTGGGGGGAGGGGGAGAGAGACGGGAGAGAGAGAGAGCAAGTGAGCCTAGCTTGAATGGAGAAGTAAAAACTGTATTAAGTCAGTAAATTCACTGCCTAATTGGTTAATTCTTATTTTTGGTGCTTAATAAACGTTCCTGAGTTACATTACTAGATTGTGTTCTGTTGCCTGAATGGTTAAAGTCTCAAAAGAACAAACTAATATTGGGTGAGTGGATTTGGAGGTTAAAACCCTGAAAAAACTTAGTGGCCATGTACTGAACAACTCCACACAGACACACACAACAGGAAGAGACCAGCTGAGCTGCTACTTGGACACAAAGCAACAGCAAGATGCCAGAGCTGAGGGAGATCAGTGTAGATCAGGAGGTCTGAGATCATGATGCTGAAAAAATGCAGAGGCTGCTGCAAAGCTTTATGGAGACCACTGAAGGCGGGCGGTGGGGGGGCACGAGACAGTCTGATCAAATACTGCTGAGACAAAAGAATCTGAGGGAGAACGGATACACCATTTTACCCCAAGCTGTACACTGTCATTGCCGAGAAGGGAAACCGTGCGAATCTCCAGCTGCCAGAAGCAGTACTGTGTGGCACAAATTCTCCATGTGTCGAAAAGGATTCTGGTGACAAAGGCATAAGCAGCAGATGAACCAGATGTAGGAGCTGAGGCAAAGCTGACATCCAGTAATCCACAAGCCCAGGTCAGCAATGCTGACGGCAGGCACACAGCTAGCTATCCAGAGGGGAAAGCACCAGTTCCAGAGGGGAACCTAACCCTGACATGATGGCCAGAGTTCCCAAAACAGCAGGCAGGGCCACGATGCGACAGGTTTGGCTCAAAGAAGGGCAGGACTGGGCATTAAATATTCTCGGTGTTTGGGAGAGACAGGAAAGGGGGGAAACGGCCGGGGGTGGATGGGAGCGGCGATATTGGTTAAAGGTGGCTTTACAGTACTGGAAAGAGAGGATGTCCCAGAGGGGTCAAGGACAGGATCTCTCTGGCTAGAGCTAAGGAATGAAAAAGTTGCAATGACATTGATCAGTGTAGTATATAGATCGCCAACTAGTGGAAGGGATGTGGAGAGATAAATTTGCAAAGTAATTTCATAGAGGTGCAAGAATTATAGAGTAATCGTAATGGGGGACTTCAACTATTCAAATTCACACTGGGATAGGAATAGTGCAAAGGGACAAGAGGGGCCAGAGTTCCTGGAATGTGCTTAAGATCATTTTCGGCGGCAGCATCTTTCCAATCCAACCAGAGGGCAGGCACTGCTGGACCTGCTTCTGGGCAATGAGTTGGCCCAAGTGGTCAAATATCACTGGGAGAGCCTCGAGGGGACGGTGATCATTGTATCATAAGGTTTAGATTGCCCATGGAAAAGGACAGAGAACAATCCAGAGCAGGGATAATTAATTGGGGGAAAGACAACTTCGATGAGATGACAATGCACCTGAGTCAAGTGAGTTGGAATCGAATGTTGGCGGAAAAGACAGTGGCTGAACAATGGACCATGTTCAGAGAGAAAGTATTGTAGACAATGTCAAGGTATATTCCCTTGCAGGGAAAGGTCGGACAAATAAATCCAGAACGCCCCTGGATGATGAGAGATGGAGGTGAGGTTGAAATGGAAGGAGTGCACATATGTCAGGTGGAAACTACAATCGACAATCAGGCTAAATATAGAAAGACCAAAAGGGAAGTGAAGAAACTAATAAGAAAAGCAAGGAGAGAGCCTGAAAAGAAGCTTCCAGCGAACATAAAAGGGAATTTCAAGGTCTTCTATCAACATGTATATAAAAAGAAAGGTTGGTAAAAGAAAGGGTAGGGCGGATTAGGGACAACAAACGGGACTTGCACGTGGAGGCTGGAGAAATAGTGGAGGTATTGAACAAGTAACGTCTGTCTTTACAAAGGAAGACGATGCTACCCAGGCCGAGGTGAGAGAGGAGGTAACTGGTACAGTGGAAGAATTTACAATTGATAGGAAGGTGGTGTTGGAAAGGCTATCTTTACTTAAAACAGATAAGGTACCAGGACCGGATGAGATGCATCCGAGTCTTCCAGTCTTCCTTAGACACCGGCGAGGTGCCAGAGGACTGGAGAATTGTGAATGTTACACCCTTGTTCAAAAAGGGTTGCAAGGATAAAGCTGGCAACTACAGACCAGTCAGTTTGACCTCAGTGGTAGGGAAACTTCTGGAAACTATAGTACCGGATAAAATCAATAATCACCTAGACAAGTGCAGGATAATTAAGGAAAGTCAGCATGGCTTCATCAAGGGAAAATCATGTTGAACTAACTTGGAGTTTTGCGGAGGTAACAGAGAAGGCTGATGAAGGAAATGCTGTTGATGTGGTGTATATGGATTTTCAAAAGGCATTTGAGACAGTGCCACACAACAGACTTGTGAGCAAAATTCTAGCTCCTGGAATAAAAGGGAAAGTAGGCACTTGGATAAGAAATTGGTTGAGTGACAGGAAACAGTAGTGATAAATGGTTGTTTTCCAGATTGGAGGAAGGTTTGTAGTGGGGTTCCTCAGGGGTCAGTTGTGGGGCCCTTGCTCTTTCTGATATATATTAATGCTCTAGACTGTGGTTTGCAGGGCACGACTTCAACATTTGCAGTTGATACAAAGATTCAAAATGTTGTCAACTGTGATGAGCATAGTCTTGAACTTCAAAAGGACATCGACGTTGAAGATGCAGAAAATTTGGATTTATTTTAAAGTACTAGCCAGGACCAGCAGCTAAGGCACCAAAGCATACACAAACAGTCGCAGCCTTACATGAAAGCTATAAACTTGTACAAAGGGCTCAGCTGTAAATTTGCAGTTAGGAAATGGGAGACACACGGGCGGGGACACGGGATAACTCAATCAAGAGATGGGGAAGCCCATTTCGCACCGTCTGATAGCAATCTTCAAAAGGACAATGCCCAGTCCCTGCACTGCAATTACTGTACAAGAACACAATTATCAGCCCACCGGGGGGGGGGGTCATTGTGCTGTGGCCTTTGTCTAACGAATACCATTAAGTTGTAACTGATAGTAAAAGATATATAAACTGTGCTCATTTCAACCTCGGTGGAGAAGCGCCCGAATTTCCCAGCATTTTCTCCCTGCATGTGTAATAAAGGAACCACTTGAATATTGCATCTGGACTCCGAGTGTTGAAATTTTGTCCCAGAGTATTCCTCGGACCTTTCAATTGGTGCTGCGAGCAGGGCCCGAAGGATGCAGGACACCGACGGGGAAATGGGATGAGTCAGTGTGAATTCATTTTTATTCATACTAAATCCGACTCCGTCCCGATCCAGGAACCGTCAGGCGCCCCACGTATCAGAAACCTGGGCTCCAGGCAATAGTTCAAGGGGTGGTAAGGGTGGGGTAGTTCGCTTGTCTTATAGATTGTTATAATTACATCCGGTATTAGCCGCAAGTAACGAGTTCGGTCAGAAAGGACCCAGGGTAAGAACCATACCGCTGACAACAACTATACCCCGACCGTCTTACCCAGAGATGGCCAGTGGTGACAAACTCGAGTGGGGACCAGAGGGATCCTTGACACAGCATTGAGCTGACAAAAATAAGAAATCGATAGGCAAAATGATAAAGAACAATTGGAACCCATTTGACTCACCCGCTGATCAGAGAAAATGGTGGGATAATCAGAAAAAAGACAAAGATGATGAAGCCTGGATCCTAATGTTAAGACAACACGTAGAGTTAAGTAAGAAAGTAAATCGAATGTTGGCCAACAAATCCCAAAATGAAGAGCTGGTCCAGGCAAAAAATCTCATGTCAGTTTCGGCAGCTTTACCACAGCCACCAGTAGCTGCACAATACGCAGATAATGTAGATTGGAACGGGCTGGTGGAACAAGCAGCAGGATATGAGGAACAACGGGAAGCGGGTTGGGAATCACCACCCCCGTAACCCGTGGCCCCAATTAAGATAGAGCATGTGCCCCTGGTGCACGGACAACCAGGCAGACCAGGCACAGCAGCAAGCTGATTTCCGAGCCTTTAGAGCAGAAATGGCACAAGACTTAGGGCAAGCCCCAGTTAATTGGAATACAGTGACTGGAGTAAAACAAGAAAAGGGCGAGAGTGCCCATGAATATGGCAATCGGAGGTTTGAGGCATATTGTAACTACAGGGTTGTAGGTGCTGCGCTGAACCGAGACGATGTACAGATTATGCAATTGTACAAGGATGGCCTTAGCCTGGCCCACCAGGCAATCCTAAACACCAGGCCTGGGCCCACCAGGCGATCCTAAACACCGGGCCCACCAGGCGATCCTAGACACCGGGCCCACCAGGCGATCCTAGACACCGGGCCCGGGCTAGTAGACAAGAACACATATGATCGAGGAAGATGGGCCACCGGGGTAGATAACCACATAGGGAAAACTAAGATAAAGGTGTCGGCAGTGAGGTTACAGACCCCACTGAAATGGTGGCCACTGCAGCAGCCGTTCCTAAACCCGAGGTGTGCTTTAATTGTAAAAACCCGAACATAAAATATTTACAGTGTTAGATGTAGCCAATGGATTTTGGTCGATACCACTGGACCAGGAATCCCAAGATAAATTCGCTTTCACAGTGGGAGGGAGACGGTGAACATGGGCGAGGCTCCCACAGGGATTCCACAACAGCCCCAACATCTTCCATCGGGTCACGAGTGAGAAGCTGAGTCCGTGCGACGTAGAGTCTAACAACAGTACAATCTTATAATATGCAGATGATATCCTAATAGCGTCAGAATCGGAAAGGGGCCACATCGGAGCTCTCCTCTGATAGTCATAAGGACACTGAAAAATGCTGGATTTAAGATAAACCCCTTTATGAGTTGCTGACCGGGAGGGCGATGCGCTTGCCAGAGGGCAGAGCCACCGGAAGTGAGGATATGGGACCCATCAGAGATAAAATTAAAAACGATATTAAGCAATTGGATGGACAGCTAAAGGAATTACAACAGGAAGTGAAGGACCAACAGGCTATCAGGGATTTAGAAGAGAGGACAAAAGGGGGACCCCCGTCACCACCGGCTGAGGTCGGAGACATGGTGTTTGTTCAAATCACCCCTAGCCAACCAGGTTTTGCCCCAAAATGGACTGGACCGTACGGAATTATTCACGTGCCTGCGCCGATATGAAGGGAAAAGCTAGGTGGAAACACTGGTCGCAACTGAAAAGGTATGATGTAAGTAAGAAAGACTAAATTACCAGGCAGCGGGGGGAAAACGGGCAACGAGCAGTCCGTACTGTGTAGGCCAAGTGGTTTAGGATTCATTCCCGATCTGGAGGACCGGCCATCTGAAAGACAAAAGGGGGAATCCTCAACTACGGGGAGGGTCACCGTGGGCTGTGCACAAGGAGGGACGTAAAGGAGAAAGCTACAGTGTGTGAGAGATTTTTCGCAATTTACCTTCACACCCCAGGAGAACAACAACTGGGGTCACTGTCCCGGGGAGGAAGACTTGGGAATGACAGATACCTGGCATTGGATCTTGAGGGCCAAACACGGAGAGTTGACTGCAACGGCGGACCCCCGGACCGACACCACCCTGCTATCACAGGACACGACGACACCACAGAGACTATCTTGCCCAGACATGACCCCTGGGCCACAGAATGGACTGGTACTGTATACGGACGGTGAACTCTTGTATGATAATGTTAAACATGAAATTGTACAGGTAATTGTGAACCTGGCAGGTATGCGACTGCCAGAGTATTGCAGAAACCAAGCGCCCCTACGAAAACTGTACAAATTACTGAGTAAGGCTGTGATTAATCAGGCGGCCGACGCCACGGGAGCCACTAGATTCAGGGCACCACCAGAAGAGAGAGTTAGTTAACAATGTACTGACAAGGGTGAACACAGGGACTTCCCTGGTAAACTCTCTCGACATTCAAGGAATCAACTCCGAGGTCACGAATCTTAAAGGGATCATGAGGCAGCTTGCTCATAAGAGTAGCGAGGGGTGGTGAAACGGCAGCGGCCCTAGGGGGCAAGAGTGTGGCATCTGTATTGGAAAGCGTACACGTTATAGAGACCCATGCTAAAGCCACCAGCCAATTAACAGAAAGGAAGGAACGACAAGAGGACAGCACCCAAAAAAGCCAGCTTACGGCCGGTGGATGATCGGGCAATTAAGACACAATCTGGGCCAGATCCAAAGTGGGGAGGTACCGGGCTGGATCAACAGTGCCCGGTTGTGGGGGATGGACAAGAACCCAGGCGTCATCGACGCATGTACATTGAAAGGAGTGACCAGGGTGTATGCGGTGATTCAGAAGTGCACCTCAAACCAAATGAACGTGATAGGTATGGGCAATCCCCTCAGTCACAGCAGACACGGGCCCACACCCTCAGTACCAAGTGGAGAACATTGGGTTAATCTGAGACAATGACTCCCTCCGGTACTACCCCATAGATATGCATGCCATATGCAAGAATGAGGGCATACACGGGGAATCACTGAGCGGGTGCAGGAGGAAAGGTAGCCTCACAATTAGCTCCCATCCAGTTGGAACGGGGGGGGGTGCTGGACAAATGCGGGTACAACCGAACGGAGGGTTGTATATTAGAAATTACCCACAGAGAAAACCATCACACCCGCTCAGGATACAAGGGAACCCCGGCTCCCAGTTACTATCAGACACGCGTGAATGATGTACGTCCAACAAAGGGGTCAGGTCTCAGTCAACCCCTCCGACACACTCCACCATGCCCTGGAACACTATGACGAACCTAAGCAGGCCCCAATTCCCAACCTTCCCGAAAGTCTGACAAAGTTGAAAGGTGTCTTACGAAAGGTGAGGAATCAGCATTACGTGTTACAGGCGGTGTGTAAAAGGCTAATCAATGATATGGAAGAGCACTTGAGAGATCCGACATGGTGGGAGCAAGTGTGGGAATGGGGGCTGAATGCGGACATACACCCCTGGATAAGAATAAGCTCTCATATACTCGTCGCAGTGCAGCTAGTGTTAGCATTGTTTAACTCTAATTCTTTCAATGTCTTCTCCAGACAATCCAAAAAGTACCAGGAGACCATGAGTGGCGTACTGAGAGGCTGCGAGGAGACATTTGCGTTACATTATGGGACCAGCAACACTCACACACACACAGATTACACAATCCACACTGACATCACTAAAAATCACAGACGGAATCTCAGTAACAATCCACATGCTTTGCACAGTCTTGTGTTGGGGGTTTAGTGTTTGATATTTCGAACTGCAGTGACATTCCCGACAAGATGAGTTAAAGTTTTAACCTTAACCAGAAAATGGCTGAAACATTGTTTTCCTGGGATGAACACGTCAAAGGACAGGAAGAATCAGAAAGTTGTCCTGCCCTGGGATTAACATATCAATGGACAGGCCTCCTGGGGAGCAGATTGAGAGACATCCCAACATGCCAGGGGTGGAGTCTGCAAACTGCTCATTCAGGATATACCTGGCTAGGAACCCAATCCGAAAACCGCCTCCAGAGTGCGGAGCTAGTCCCCACTCTGGTTTAATGTGCGTGTGTGTTCCCTCTGTCTCAATCTGCTTTATAACTCTTTGACTTGTTTGTATTTGGATGTTGCTGAGTTGTAACTGAGAGTGAATCATTGGCTCTTGCGTTATTTTGTTTGAAAATGTTCTTTGCTCTCTGTTTTAATGGAATTAATTTTCTCCCCCACCCCTCAAAGAATTTTTATTTTGAAACCTGCAATCTGAAGATCCAGACTGGGACAAGGACTCTTCTTCTTCAGGAGTTTCCTGAGACCTTCTCCAAGGCCGTGCCCCATGGGCCCACGTGAGTTTGTGTCCGTTTCTTACCCTGAGATTTCATTTCCTCTCCGGGACCCTGGTTTTCGGTGGCTCCGGTTAACCAGTTCCTGTTGGACTGCGGGCCTGGAGTTTCAAAAAGAAAATCCTGGGGTTAAAGTAGCCCAGCCTTGCAATCTAAAACTTACATGTTAGCCTCCAGTGTGTGAGGAACAGGAGCCCCACAAGAGGAAATGAAAAGTCCTAAAGTGAAGCTGCCTAAAATCTTGTTATAATTCAGGGACAATGCGTGTATTTTGGGCCGTGCGATCATTCTGACGGTTAAACGGGATTCCCGGTGGTCATTTTACTGAGGGTTTAGATTTCTATCTGCCTTTCTCCAGTTTTCTTTCTGTTTATTTCTTCGCTTTGCGCTATTTAAGCCTTCAAGGAATAATCACAGGTGAATTGATGGGCCTACAGCAGGGCAAGTGAGCTGCAGAAGGGGCAGGGAAAGACTTTTACACATGAGGAGAGGGGGCAGGAGTTTCAGAAGGTAGGAGTCACACAGGGGGCTGATTAAGGGGGAGATTATACAGAGGGGGTGGGAGGCTGCTGTTCGTTTCGGAGGGGGATAATTAGAATGAACATGGGGACAGGGTGCTTGTTCATGTTTGAAATAGTGAGGGGTCGCTGCTACATGTTTAAAATGGTGAATGCATATGAGTTAATAGCTGATATGAGTTTGTATTTATACAGACGTCCAGATAGATAGGGGGTGGGGCGGTGCTGGGAGTGCGGGGACTGTTGTGATGGTGGGTTGGGTGTTAGATGGGGGTTGTTTGAGAGAGATTTTTGAGTGGGCAAACGCGGGGTTAAAAATGGCGCGAGTAATTTGGCGGCCACGAAACAAACGGTCTGGCGAAAATGATGCATAGATGGAATAATTGTCGGCTGATAATGACAGGGAGGAAAAGAATGGGGGTTGGATAATATTTGCGAGGAGGAAAGAAAAAGCTAAATAACCAGTCCAGTATAGATTTTGAAGAGCACACATTGGGGGTTATATATTTCTTTTTTCAGAAAAGGTTGCTGACAGGAAATAGAAGAGAAAATGAAAGATATGATGAAATCTATTTTTTGAATTGTGAATCGGGGAGAGCGCAAACGCAGTCCCCCACTACCACAAATTTTACAGTCGAGTATCCCGCATTTGGGGACATCGCAGGCGTCAGCACACCCGAAGTGCAATGGGCTAGCATCGTCCTGGGAGAACCTTTTTTTTTTGCAAAAATATACTTTATTCATAAAATATCTTCAACCACATTCCAAACCATTTCAAAAACACCATTACAAGGGTACAATCCGGTTCAACTTTAACAAAATGTATCACCAGGTGCATCAGTACAAACAATATTACAATCATTTACAGGCTTTCACTTTGAGCTGTACAGCCCGAGGGGCTCTAAACAGTTCCCAGTCTCTCGGTGCGCTGTGGTAGAAAGGTCTTAGACAGCGGCCCTTCCCCATTGCGCTTTTGCAGCAGCTGCCCCAAGCTTTAGTGCGTCCCTCAGCACGTAGTCCTCGGCCTTGGAATGTGCCAGTCCGCAACACTCGGTCGGGGACAACTCGTTGCGCTGGAAGACCAACAAGTTTCGGGCAGACCAAAGCGCGTCTTTCACCGAGTTGATGATCCTCCAGCTGCAGTTGATGTTTGTCTCGGTGTGTGTCCCTGGGAACAGCCCGTAAAGCACAGAGTCCTGTGTCACAGAACTGCTCGGGATGAACCTCGACAGAAACCACTGCATCTCTCTCCAGATCTTCTTTGCAAAGGCACCAACTACAAGGATGTGAACAACGGTCTCATACCGACCACAGCCACCTCGAGGGCAACATGCCAAGGGGGTGAGACTCCTGACTTTGACAGTCTGCTCGGGGAACCATCCCACAGGGTCCACCCTCTCCTTTTCCCTCAGGGCCTCTAGGACGTTACGTGCTGACCACTGCCTGATGGACTTGTGGTCAAAGGTGTTTTTCTGCATAAATTTTTCCACCAGGGACAGGTGGTACGGCACGGTCCAACTACTTGGAGCGTTCCGCGGCAGCGTGGCCAGACCCATCCTTCGCAACACCGGGGACAGGTAGAACCTCAGCACGTAGTGACACTTGGTGTTTGCGTACTGAGGGTCTACACACCGCTTGATGCAGCCACACACAAAGGTGGCCATCAGTATGAGGGCGATGTTGGGCACGTTTTTTTCCCCTTTATCTAGAGGCTTGTACATCGCGTCTCTGCGGACACGATCCATTTTTGACCTCCAGATAAAGCGGAAGATGGCTCGAGTGATCGCCACCACGCAGGAGTGTGGAATGGGCCAGACCTGCGCCACGTACAGCAACAGCGAGAGTGCCTCACACCTGATGACCAGGTTCTTACCCGCAATGGAGAGGGAGCGTCGCTCCCACATGCCCAGTTTCCTTTTCACCATAGCCACTCGCTCCTTCCAGTTTCTAACGCATGCCCCGGTCCCTCCGAACCATATCCCCAGCACCTTCAGGCCGTCAGCCCTGACAGTGAAGGGGACAAAGGATCGGTCAGCCCAGTTCCCAAAGAACATGGCCTCGCTCTTCCCACGATTTACCTTGGCTCCCGAGGCCAGTTCGAACTGGTCGCAAATGTGGATCAGTCTGCGCACCGACAGCGGATCCGAGCAGAAGACGACGACATCGTCCATGTACAGGGAGGCTTTTACCTGAGTGCCTCCACTGCCTGGGATCGTCACTCCTCTTATGCCCGGATCCTTCCTGATGGACTCGGCCAAGGGTTCTATGCAACACACGAAAAGAACAGGCGAGAGAGGTCAGCCCTGCCTGACTCCAGATTTAATCGGAAAGCTATCTGTTTCCCACCCATTGATTGAGACTGCGCTACTGATGTTAGTGTAGAGCAGTTGGATCCAATATCGAATTCCCTCCCCAAACCCCATTTTGGAAAGCACATCCACCACGTAGGTGTGCGATATTCTGTGAAAGGCCTTCTCCTGATCCAGGCTGATGAGGCAAATGTCCACACCCCTATCCTGCACATAGGCAATCGTATCCCTGAGCAGCGCCAGGCTGTCAGAGATCTTCCTGCCCGGCACAGTGCAGGTCTGGTCATGGTGTATCACCAATTCCAGAGCGGATTCGACCCGATTGGCGATGACCTTGGACAGAATCTTATAGTCCACATTCAACAGTGAAATGGGTCGCCAAATTCTAATTTCCTCCCTTTCTTCCTTGTGCTTGTAGATGAGGGTGATGATGCCTTTCCTCATGGATTCTGACATGCTGCCGGCCAGGAGCATACTCTCGTACACTTCTAGTAGGTCTGGGCCCTTCCAGTCCCACAGAGCCGAATACAACTCCACCGGCAAGCCGTCGCTTCTGGGGAGATTTACTCTTCTCGAAGGACTCAAGGGCCTAAGTCAGTTCGTCAGGAGTTCGCGGTTTGTCAAGCCTCTCCCGTGTACTGTCGACTAAGACCTCCGTGATAGAGGACAAGAAGGACTGGGAGGCCGTGCTGCCCGTGGGCTTCACGTCATACAATCCGGCATAAAACGATTTGCTGATCCTCAAAATGTCGGACTGCGCTGACTTTACTGAGCCGTCTTCTTCCTTCAGGCTGCTGATCACAGAGCTCTCTCTCTGTACCTTTTCGAAGAAGAAACGTGAGCACGTCTCATCCTGCTCCACGGAGCGCGCTCCGGAATGGAAGATGTTCTTGGAGGCAAAGGGCTAGGCTTGCTGGCTCTTCACCTCTTAGAGTTCCTCCTTGACATCGACCCCCACCGACTGCAGCCGGAGCAGATTCTGCATGTATTTCAGGAGTCGGGACATTTCCCTCTGTTCCTTTCTAGCTTTCTGGGTGCCTTTGACGATGAAAAACCTCTTGATGTTTCCCTTGATCGCTTCCCACCAATGTGTCAGGGACTCAAAGAGGGGTTTCATGGTTCTCCAACCTTTGTAATCCCTCTTGAGCTCCTCAATGTTCTCTGGGGTCAGCAGTTGCACGTTTAGCTTCCATGCCCCCCTGCCCACCCTCTGGTCTTCCTCTAAGTGACAGTCAACCAGTAGGAGGCAGTGGTCAGAGAACACCGGCTTGACATCGGTGGATCTGACTGCGAATGCGCGGGACACAAACAGTAAGTCTATCCTGAAACGGATGGACCCGTCTGGTCGCGACCGGGTGTATCTATGCTGTGCTCAGTCTGCAGGGTTGCTGAAGACGTCGTGCAGCTTGGCATCCTTAACTGTTTCCATCGGGGATCTGGACGTAGCGTCCAACCTTCTGTCGGCCCTGCCGGATCGTCCAGCCGCATCGATGTTGCAGTTGAAGTCACCGCCCACAATGACCGGCCTGGACGTCACCAACAGCAGTGGGAGCTGCTGAAAAACCGCCAGCCGGGCGGTCTTTTGTGCCGGGGCATACACGTTAATTAACCGGAGTGGAGCATTCTTGTACATTACTTTTGCTACGAGGAGGCACCCACCCATGACCTCCTTAACCTCGGAGACAGTGAAGTTGCCTCCCTGCAGCAGAATACCAAGGCCGGAGGAACGAGAGTCGTATCCGTCCGATCAGATCGATGGCCCGTATGACCACCATCGTGACCATTGCCTGTAGTAGCTGAGGTGCGGTATCGCACACTCCTGCAGAAACAACAGGTCAGCTTTGACCTTGGCAAGGTAATCCAAGGTCGCCACACATCGCGTAGTTGATTTAATGCTATGCACATTTATGGATACCATCTTTACACCCATTTTAAAGCATTTAGTCTCTTACCAAACCTGTTGCCTCTGAGAGTCCCAGGCCTTTGGTCTGCTCCTGCATACCCATAGTGTTTACAAATTGCCTCACTTTGGATGGGCTGAGGAAACTGTCCTGAACATCCCCATTGGCAATGTTCTGCTCAGGTGGCATCTGGGGTTCGTGCAGAGAATGGGATTTGAAATGTCCTCTGTTGGAGAAGCTTCTCCAATCCTCTCCCTCTCTGGGGCGTTGCTACTCCCGGCTTCCCGGAGCTGGGGTGCGCTGAGCGCCTCACTGCTCCCAGATTCCTGGGGCTGGGATGCGCTGGCCTCTTCGGGTTGTGGGCAAAGTTGGGGTGCGCTGGTCTCCTCATTGTCTCCAATGTTCTGGAGCTCAGGTGTCTCGTCCTCCAACTCCCTAGAGCTTTGCCGCTTCTTCTGCAGGTGTCGCCCAGGCACTTCTTCGTCCGAAGAGCAGCTGCCCTTGTTATCCGTGTCGGATGGGAGACGCCTCTTGCCTCTTGTCTGGGAAGTGGCTTGGTCCCTTCTTCCTTTTGGCTCTCTTCACCAGCTGCCACTCCCCCTGCTGATTTTCCGCTGCTTCCTCCTCCTCCATTGATTCGCTCTCCTGAGGAGTGGGAGGTTCAGGGGGCAGTGCTGTTGATCGGTTGTCTGCTGCCTCAATCTTTTCCTCCACCTTGTCTCTCCCTGTGTCCTCCTTTGTCCCCTTGTTTTCACTGGGGGCCATGGTGGTTGGAGTGTTGCAAGTGTCCTTGGTAGTGGTGACTCGAAGCATTTCTGCTGCTTCCCCCTCTTTGGCTTTGGCTGCCTGTGCATAATTGAGGCAGCGTTTGGGGCAGGTCCTGTAGAGGTGAGCTGCCTCGCCACACAGGTTGCAGCTCTTAGTCTGTTTGCAATCCTTTGTCTGGTGCCCTTCCTGTTTGCAGTTCTTGCAGAGGGCGCCGATGCAGTTGGCCGCCACATGACCAGACTTGCCGCATGAGCAACAAAGTTTGGGTTGCCCAGCGTAAACAAAGTAGCCATGGCTTCTCCCGATAGCGAAGCTGGAAGGAGGGTGGAAGATGGTTCCCTTACCGTCGGGGTCTTGAGCGTGACCTTAACCTGGCGTTTGCATGTCCAAATCCTGAAGGCGTCTCTATCCTCGCTGGAGCTCCCAACTTTGTTGACGTACCTGGCGAGGAAGGTGAACACGTCGGCGACAGGGTCGTAGGGGTTACAGAGACGCACCGTCACCACATGGTCCCGTTGCAACGGCGGAGCAAAGAGCGGCTCCACCGTCAGGATCTTCATCTCCGGCTGGTCTCTGTTCTCCTCGAACACCTTCAGGAACGTGACGCAAGCTGCCACTCGCTTGAAAGTCACATCGAAATGTCCAGCGCTTGGGAAGTCTTGCAGGGAGTAGATCTCCTCCGCTTCAAATCCACATGCCTTCAACAGGATCCGCTTGATGAAGAAGGCCCGATCCATGGGTGCTCCTCCTTCGCTGCCCTTCACCGTCACCCGAACAGTGTTACGTACCCCATCATATGGGGCTCGACTGGTTATAGCCATCGCTTCACGACTACACTTTATCTTAGCCAAAAGGCCGAGTCAATCGAATGTTGGCCAACAAATCCCAAAATGAAGAGCTGGTACCGGCAAAAAATCTCATGTCAGTTTCGGCAGCTTTACCACAGCCACCAGTAGCTGCACAATACGCAGATAATATAGATTAGAACGGGCTGGTGCAACAGGCAGCAGGATATGAGGAACAACGGGAAGCAGGTTGGGAATCACCACCCCCATAACCCGTGGCCCCAATTAAGATAGAGCATGTGCCCCCGGTGTCCGGACAACCAGGCAGACCAGCTCAAGCGGCCGTACCGGCACAAAATGGGCAGCCGGCCCAGGCGCCAATACACGGACAGAGAGCTATAACGGGGGGTTCCTGGCGCAACTGAGAACCACGTATGTGTCCCTGTCACCTAGCGACACTATGAAGCTATTGGAAATAAATTACCCCAACTAAAACCTAGACACGGAATGAGTCGTTTTGGCAAAAATTGAGGGAAATAAGGCAATGCCACCGTCTCCATAACAGGGACGTTCGCGGGTTAGTCCGGATAAAACTACCTGAGGCGTTTTGGGGACGGCTGCGGCGAGCGTATCAGGACGGAACCTGGTGTAATGATATCGCTGCAGACCAGGCACAGCAGCAAGCTGATTTCCGAGCCTTTAGAGCAGAAATGGCACAAGTCTTAGGGCAAGCCCCAGTTAATTGGAATACAGTGACTGGAGTAAAACAAGAAAAGGGCGAGAGTGCCCATGAATATGGCAATTGGAAGTTTGAGGCATATTGTAACTACGGGGGTGTAGGTGCACTGGAGGTTCACTAGAGCTTTCCCCACCAGGGACTGCAACGCCACCACGGCCACAAAGATCCTCGCTTTTGAAGTAGTACCAAGGTGGGGAATCCCTTTACAGATAGATTCGGATCAAGGAGCGCATTTTACGGACAGTATTATGAAAAGGACGTGTGAGCTGCTCGGAGTAAAACAGAAATTTCACGTACCTTACCATCCACAAAGCTCAGGAATGGAAGAATGTATGAACCGCACGTTAAAAAATGCTATTGCAATGGCAAACACAGCAACTAGTAGGGGATGGGTGGATGTGCTCCCCCGCATATTGATGCGACTGAGGGCTACCCCCAACAGGACAACTGGTTTAACCCCTTATGAGTTGCTGACCGGGAGG
Source organism: Cetorhinus maximus (assembly GCF_964194155.1). NCBI lineage: Eukaryota > Metazoa > Chordata > Chondrichthyes > Lamniformes > Cetorhinidae > Cetorhinus > Cetorhinus maximus. Next base: position 177,161 of record NW_027596534.1, on the reverse strand, counting down.
GCGATGCGCTTGCCAGAGGGCAGAGCCACCGGAAGTGAGGATATGGGACCCATCAGAGATAAAATTAAAAACGATATTAAGCAATTGGATGGACAGCTAAAGGAATTACAACAGGAAGTGAAGGACCAACAGGCTATCAGGGATTTAGAAGAGAGGACAAAAGGGGGACCCCCGTCACCACCGGCTGAGGTCGGAGACATGGTGTTTGTTCAAATCACCCCTAGCCAACCAGGTTTTGCCCCAAAATGGACTGGACCGTACGGAATTATTCACGTGCCTGCGTCGATATGAAGGGAAAAGCTAGGTGGAAACACTGGTCGCAACTGAAAAGGTATGATGTAAGTAAGAGAGACTAAATTACCAGGCAGCGGGGGGAAAACGGGCAACGAGCAGTCCGTACTGTGTAGGCCAAGTGGTTTAGGATTCATTCCCGATCTGGAGGACTGGCCATCTGAAAGACAAAAGGGGGAATCCTCAACTACGGGCAGGGTCACCGTGGGCTGTGCACAAGGAGGGACGTAAAGGAGAAAGCTGCCTCTTATATCCAACCTAAACCCTGGTGATCACCAGCAGTGTGCTTCATTACAGAAATAACAATAACCGGGTAACCTCCACGCCAAGATGGAAAAAAGCTGGGTGTCCATGATCATTACCAGGGCCCTGGCTATCGCAGCCACCGGCATACAGAATGTAAACCGTGAAGCAGTGGCCGGTATGGGCTTATACTACAAGAATGTCAGCGACGGATATTGCGTGAAAGGTGTGAATGTCACAACGGAAAGGTCAATGCTCTTCAAGTGTGGCACCGGGCTTACGCAACTATCCATTGGAACGAGCGATGGTGAGAGCCTAGGGCAGAGCTCGCATTCGGGAACGGAACTCCGATGGAAAAATGAGGGTCCACTATGCTTCCAGATCAGCGATGGTTCGGACGGACCCTGGACATGTGCGAAGGGGGCACAGGTCCAGATACAGTGTGTGAGAGATTTTTCGCAATTTACCTTCACAAGGAGGACTTGGGAATGACAGATACCTGGCATTGGATCTTGAGGGCCAAACACGGAGAGTTGACTGCAACGGCGGATCCCCGGACCGACACCACCCCGCTATCACAGGACGCGACGACACCAAAGAGACTATCTTGCCCAGACATGACCCCTGGGCCACAGAATGGACTGCTACTGTATACGGACGGTGAACTCTTGTATAATAATTTTAAACATGAAATTGTACAAGTAATTGTGAACCTGGCAGGTATGCGACTGCCTGAGTATTGCAGTAACCAAGCACCTCTACGAAAACTATACAAATTACTGAGTAAGGCTGTGATTAATCAGGCGGCCGACGCCACGGGTGCCACTAGATTCAGGGGACATCCTGCTTTCCACCGCCAGAAGAGAGAGTTAGTGTGGAAGAATAAAATACATCTACAGGTCAACTAAGGGTTAAACAGTTAGCACCATCGTGGAATACTACAGCACTGTTCCCTCTCTCGTTAGCACCATCGTGGAATACTACAGCACTGTTCCCTCTCTCGTTAGTACCATCGTGGAATACTACAGCACTGTTCCCTCTCTCGTTAGCACCATCGTGGAATACTACAGCACAGTTCCCTCTTTTGTTCTAGCAGGTACACCTGCAGCTGCCAGCTAATTGAGCAGGAGGGGAGAAAGGGAGTGTCATGGGCAGGCTTCCTGGAGTCATTAAGACGGGGCTGGGATGTCTGCCCCCAACACAAGGAGACAGGATCAAGCAATGGTCATCTGTTCTCTAGAGTGTACACCGCCTAGCACTAAAGATAAGGTCAAGCATGGTTATCTATTCTCTGTCTCACTTTTTATTAGTACGTGAGCTTCCCCTAATATCCTGTATAGTCATAAACTTAGAATAGACTAATTGTGTGACAATGATTCTCAATGTAATTGATCATTGAAAGTTAGACAGTCTTATCACCTTCAAGCTCTTTGATATGTACAACCTCTACTATAAATATGTGTGTGCTCTGATGCTTCCTCAGAGTGTGCTTGTATGCTACTGGGCTCTCCGTGATATCACGATTAATAAAGGCTTCCGAGACAAACCTCCTGGGTCTGAGTGTTCACTCCGATTTCCGCGACAGTTAGTTAACAATGTACTGACAGGGGTGAACACAGGGACTTCCCTGGTAAACTCTCTCGACATTCAAGGAATCAACTCCGAGGTCACGAATCTTAAAGGGATCATGAGGCAGCTTGCTCATAAGAGTAGCGAGGGGTGGTGAAACGGCAGCGGCCCTAGGGGGCAAGAGTGTGGCATCTGTATTGGAAAGCGTACACGTTATAGAGACCCATGCTAAAGCCACCAGCCAATTAACAGAAAGGGAGGAACGACAAGAGGGCAGCACCTAAAAAAGCCAGCTTACGGCCAGTGGCTGATCGGGCAATTAAGACACAATCTGGGCCAGATCCAAAGGGGGGAGGTACCGGGCTGGATCAACAGTGCCCGGTTGTGGGGGATGGCCAAGAACCCAGGCATCATCGACGCATGTACATTGAAAGGAGTGACCAGGGTGTATGCGGTGATTCAGAAGTGCACCTTAAACCAAATGAACGTGATAGGTATGGGCAATCCCCTCAGTCACAGCAGACACGGGCCCACACCCTCAGTACCAAGTGGAGAACATTGGGTTAATCCGAGACAATGACTCCCTCCGGTACTACCCCATAGATATGCATGCCATACGCAAGAATGAGGGCATACACAGGGTATCACTGAGCGGGTGCAGGAGGAAAGGTAGCCTCACAATTTGCTCCCAACCAGTTGGAACGGGGGTGGTGCTGGACAAATGTGGGTACAACCGAACGGAGGGTTGTATATTAGAAATTACCCACAGAGGAAACCATCACACCCGCTCAGGATACAAGGGAACCCCGGCTCCCAGTTACTATCAGACACAGCGTGAATAATGTACGTCCAACAAAGGGGTCAGGTCTCAGTCAACGCCTCCGACACACTCCACCATACCCTGGAACACTATGACGAACCTAAGCAGGCCCCAATTCCCCACCTTCCCAAAAGTCTGACAAAGTTTGAAGGTGACTTACGAAAGGTGAGGAATCAGCATTACGTGTTACAGGCGGTGTTTAAAAGGCTAATCAATGATACGGAAGAGCACTTGAGAGATCAAGGGGAATGTCCCCCCACCCACTCAGGGAATGGCTCAGGGAATCCCCCCCACCACCACACAGGTAGCTCTCAGCGATTGCGAGCGAGCATCACGCTGCCCGGGCCTTAATTGGCCCACCCACATAAAATGGCAACTCGCCCTCGATTGGGGGCGTCAATTGGGTTCACGCCGGCCCCTGCACAACTCCCCCCCCCCCCCGATGGGGGGGAAGATTCAGCCCATGAATATATTTCAATCTGCGTCACTCGGCAGTGAGAGAAAAGCTGAAAGGATCAATGATATCCTCAGGCTCGGTGTTCATACTTGAATTGTTGGCCTTTGTGTCATCGCATATCACATTTAGACAAAATGCTTTATAGTAAGGTTGATATAAATTGGAACTATTTCTTCCCTTCTATCACTTTACAGATAAACTGCTTTATGCAATGTGCTGCTGACAGTGGAGAATGGCCTTGGCTGACCTCTTTCTCCGGACATGCTTATTCGTACCGTCCACTTTAACAGGCTTCTCGTGGAACCCGCTCAACAGCTACCACCCAGCAAAATAGATGTGGCTGACTTCTTACCTTCCCACTAACTTCCTCATTTTTAAATTAATCCACTGGCCGTCGACATTTTGTTCAAATCGATGGGATTTTACTTTGTCCGAAAGCCTTGCAGATCCGACTAATAATAATGGATCTTTCTGATGGTGATCAGAGAAACAATGAGCGGGACATCCATCGATGTTTGTCCCCCTGTTGGAGCCACTGTCCTGGGTCATGGGAGAAACTCCGTTTCCTGACCACTGTTTCCATCCCTGGCATCTGTCGAAATCTGAGCTCCTTTATTGACAAGAAATCTTGACCCCAAGATGAGCTTCTGAACACTGAGCTGGACCCGGATTTTCCTCCACTCGTTTCTTTCCGCCCACCCAGCCTTTTTCCAGCTCCCACAAACTCTAATTTTCCTAATGACGGTTTTCCTTTCATTCCCCAATAGCTTGTGACTCCAGCCCCCTCCCCGCCGCCGCCGCCCACCAACTTGCTCCCCCCCCTCCCCCACCCCCCAGTCTCCCGCCCCGGAGTTCTCTCTCCCCCCCCACCACACCCCCGTCTTCCCCTCCGAGCTCTCTTCCCCCAACCCCGAGCTCCCCTTCCCAGCCCCCTGCGCTCCCTCTCTCCCTCCACCCCCCAGAGTTCTCCTCCCCCCCCACCCCGAGCTCTCTCTCCCCCCCCGCCAACCACACCCCCCCCGAGCTCCCCTTCCCCCCGCCCCACCCAAGATCCCCTCCCCTCCACCCGAGCTCCCCTCCTCCCAAACCCCCCAACAAGCTCCCCTCTTCCCACAACCCCCCGAGCTCTCCACCCCCCCGCCCCCTTCCCCCCGAGCTCACTCTCTCTCCTCCCCCCGCAGAGCTCTCTCTCCCCCTCCGAGCTCCCCTTCCCCCCCCAGCTCTCCTCCTCCCCCTACCCCCTGAGCTCCCCCTCCTCCCCTCCCCCTCTCCCCCGAGCTCTCCCCTCCCCCGCTCCCTCCTCCCCCCCAGCACTTCGCCACGCCCCCCCGAGCTCCCCTCCTCCCTCCCAGCTCCCCTCCTCCCCCTCCAGCTGTACCCCCCACCCGAGCTCCCCTTCTCCCCCACCAGCTCTCCCCACCCCCAGCTCCCCTCCTCTCCAGCTTTCTCCCTCCCCCCCAGCTCTCTCTCCCTCCCAGCTCTCTCTCTCTCCGCTCCCCCCAGCCCTCTCTCACCCCCCCAGCTCTCTTCCCGCCCCCCAGCTCTCTTCCCCCCCCCAGCTCTCTTCACCCCCCAGCTCTCTTCCCCCCCCACCCCGAGTTCTCTCTCTCCCCCCACCCCCACCCCGAGTTCTCTCTCTCTTCCCCCCCTCCCCGAGTTCTCTCACTCTTCCCCCCCTCCCCCCCGAGTTCTCTCTCTCTTCCCCCCCCTCCCCAAGTTCTCTCTCTCTCCCCCCCAACCCCCGAGTTCTCTCCCCTCCCCCCCCACTCCCCCGAGTTCTCTCCCCTCCCCCCCCACTCCCCCGAGTTCTCTCCCCTCCCCCCCCACTCCCCCGAGTTCTCTCCCCTCCCCCCCCACCCCCCCGAGTTCTCTCCCCTCCCCCCCCACCCCCCCGAGTTCTCTCCGCCCCCCAACCCCCCTCCGAGTTCTCTCCCCTCCCCCCCCACCCCCGCCGCTATTTCTATATTTTGCCCTCGGTCCTTTTCTCTCCCGTTTGATTCTCCATCGCCGCGCGCGCCATTCAGTTTACCGCCAAAACCAACCGCCGCCTCCCGATCCCCGGCAACGGCCGCGTGACCCGGCTCAAACCTCGCGAGAGGGCCCCGGAGCGGCCGCCCGTCTCCCCGGCAACGGCCGCGTGACCCGGCTCAAACCTCGCGAGAGGGCCCCGGAGCGGCATCACGTGACAATGGGTATTTAAGGCGCCGCCGGAGCCCCTGTCTCTCCAGCGGGCAGGGTTTGGGAATTTATGTCTTTGGGAACTCTCATTGGGGGGAAACTCTCAGGGAGGGAAAAACGGGCCGAATGGGCTTTAGTCCGATGAGGCTGTGTGGAGAGCTCGGGCTCGGCCACTGACATTAACACTCGATGTCCGGCTCTCTCCGCTCTTTCCAAAGCTTCTTGTGACATTCAGGCTTTTTCTTCTCTTTCCATCCGGATGAAGCAAATGTGGCTGCAACAAAACAAGGCCAATGCGGTCAGACATTGTGGAGAATGTACTGCCTGGAAAGATGCTGGAAGCCCATGCAATGATTTCCCTAAAGGAATTGGACATCAGCTTGAATAGGAACAATGGCTGGGGTTGGGGGGAGAGCAGAGGAATGGGATCAATTGGATCTTTTAAAGAGCCAGCACAGCCTCAATGGTCGAATAGCTGCCTTTTTTAATGTATGATTTTAGACACTGAAGAATCAATGGGAATCTGCATTGGTGCAAGAATTCATCACATTAATCCTCATTAATTTAGCATTTAATTAGTTCCCTGATTCAAGAAGCTGCTGATCATTTCCAGAGAGTATTTATATTTTCCTGATGCTCTGGACATTGGTGAGAAGTTGTGTAAACATCAACAGCTTGTGTTTTTGTGCAGGCTCTCCCCATAAAAGGATGCCCCAAACTGCTGAATTGTTTAAGTGCTGTCACTTATTGTAAAGAGTCAACACTAAAATGGAGGCCCTTTGGCAAAACTGTTCACTGATTTTAAACTCCTCAGGAGTTCCCTCCCACTCTGAACTGTTTCCACCTGCCTGTATTTCTCTATTCCCCTCAGGCTCCCCTTAAATGTTTGCAATCTGTTCTACTACTCTGTGGTAGTAAGTTTCATCAGAGTATGCAAGTATTTTCTCTTTAAAATCTTGATTTGATTTTAGTGGTTCTTGTATTCATTTAAGCAAATGTGGGACCCCTTTCCCTCAGCAGACTGTCACTGACAGCAATGAGTGTTCATCTGTCCTTGTCGTGTAATTGATCTCCCTATATTTTCTGAACATCAACTTGAATAGGCAAACAAAGCACCCCTCTCAACATCTTTTGCTTTTGGGGGATTTCTGATAGTACAGTGGACACGTGTTGGGGAGTAAGAAGCTGGGGGAAGTCTGGAGGGTATTAAATAATAAAAAGGTACATGTCTTTATTACATCATCTGATTTCTGGATTGTTTAAAAGAATGCAGTCTATTGCATTGAGCTAAAATGAATTGGTGCCAATATTCTACTCTTATTAGGAAGTGAAAACAATTTGGGTACAGTTTCCAGAGATGCTCAACTTGATTTCCAAACCATTAGTATTTTGGCTGTCAACACTGGCAGGGCACCTACAATCATGGCCCTTAAGGGTGTCAAAAATCAATTTCCAGACTTTGTAAACAAACATCCAGCTCTTGGTGCATGAATGGTTTCTTCAGAAGAGCCATTGCAAATCGTTGTAAAGCCTTTTTTATGGTGAAGGAGGGGCAACAAAAGAGAAGGGGCAGCATAGGACGTGAACATGTCCCAACACCGTGCCCTACCCTGCATAGAATGCAATGTACAGGTAACAAAATCACAAGGGCCTTGGTGAGATGTGCATTAGAATTGTATACCTCAACATAGGGGGTATATGTCATCTCTGCCACCTACTGCATGAAGACCAGCAGCTTATCACCTGTCCAGTTTGAAGGTGTTGACCAAAGTACGTTTATAGCACAGACTCTGAAATGGGGGGGCCTCTGGGACATCTCTGTAATGCCTGAGTCTGTGGGACAGGAGAGCAGGGAAACTGGTCACATTTGTCACCTCAGCAAAGTGGTAGCAAGATGTGGCCATTCAGTCTCACGAGGTCACTGGCTTACTTATGGTCCAGGCTACGTAACTAATGCCATCAATGTTGTGTTTCATTCTCAAAGAGAAAAGCACCTCCAAAGGACTTTTACACCCAGAATATACATTGTGCGTGACAACACATGAGGTTTCGGTCAATGTGAAGGATGCTGGAAATTATGATGTGTTCCTTCCAAATTTCTCTTGATCTCATCTTCAAAACAAAATCATTTCAATGGATGGCTTGTGGTTGACCTAAGTTTAGCTCCTCTGCCATGGCTCTGACCTCCAGATGAGTGCTCCAAATGTTACCTGAGGTGTGCCAGTGACAAATTGTGTGTGTGCCTCTACAACAGGATTGGTCATTTACAGATTCTTTGGGATTTTAAAGGGGCCACTTTTGCTGCCTACACTAACCTGTAGAGGCTCTGCAGTATCTTTAGTTTGTGAATATGGGGATATTTGAAACCTACCGCATGCAGTACAAATTCATCATGCCAAAAAAAGGCCTGAGCTGCTTCATTTGAAGTGCTCGGTAGAACGCAGTTTACCTTGTTGTAGAAGGTGTTGAGCTTCTTGTGTTGTTGGAGCTGCACTCGTCCAGCCAAGTGGAGAGCATTTCATCACACTCCTGACTGGTGTCACAGAATTCCCTACACCCATTAGCAATAATGCCGGTAGTTGCAAACGTGTTACAAGAAATTAACAGCGAGTTGTCAACCCCCTGATCTTTCCTTCTAGTAGTTGACCCAGGCTGCTTGGCTAAGCACTTTTATTTTTATTTATTTATTTTTTTGCAACAATTTTTATACCATTGGATGGGCAGGATATTCCATTGACAAGGTCATTTTTTAAAAAATTCATTTATGGGATGTGGGCTTCGCTGGCTGGGCCAGCATTTATTGCCCATCCCTGAAGGAGGAGGAGGAGGAGGTGGTGGTGGTGGTGAGCTACCTTCTTGAACCACTGCAGTCCATGTGGTGAAGGTGTACCCATAGTGCTGTTAGGAAGGGAGTTCCAGGATTTTGACCCAGCTATGGTGAAGGAATAGCAATATATTTCCAAGCCAGGATAGTGAGTGGTTTGGAAGGGAACTTCTACGTGGTGGTTTTCTCATGTATCTGCTGCCCTTGTCCTTCAAGATGGTAGTAGTCGTGGGTTTGGAAGGTGCTGTCGAAGGAGCCTTGGCGAATTCCTGCAATGCATCTTGTAGATGGTACACGTTGCTACTGTGTGTTGATGGTTGAGGGAATGAATGTTTGTGGACAAGTGTAGCTTAAGCTCGATAGGACAACGTGCTCCTTCAGAGATCCAGCACTGATCTGATGGGTAGAATGTCCTCCAGTGCTGTAACCAATGATATTAGATACTCTGTCCATATCCTAGGCTTTCCCTGTCTATCATCCCAGCTGTGTATGATCTGATGGTGTTCCCTTCACAAGCCCCTGTCGAGGTGCTATGTGTTTGCCTTATTTCAATATTAACTGTGTGCAGTCTCTTTGACCTTATACTGTGACTGAGTGCTTGAGAAAGCAGTTCATACATCACCTTCCTCCCTCTTGAGACTTTGGCCTGCTCTGCAGAGCTCTTTCCATATCCAGAGTATTGATCTCAGTCAGACCTCCCACTCATACCATGCTAACTGGCACTAAGTCTCACTTTCTTATGCTGTGCTCAGCACTAAATTTCTTGGCGTTGTGGGTGTGTTTTCCATAGCCTGGCTCTTTCTTTTCCCAGGAAGCCTTCGTAAACGGCCTCAGCATACAATCTGGCAACGTGCTCTCTTTTCCCCAGCTGCTCTACAAAGGTGACAACTTTACACCCCTGGTGGCAGAAATGTTATTCTTGAATCTGCAGCCTTAGCTGAATGCAGCAATTTCTCAGTTGCAGGATCAACCTTGTGTACCTTTTTTTTTCCTGAGTGAGCTTGAGAATGAATGAAAATTTTTCAGAGCAAATGGATTTGCCATCCTCCTTCAAATTCCTCAGGAAGCGCACCCTTTTGTGAGCAGGGCTAGAAGGGGTGGAATGTACAGAAGAATGGGGAGAGAGCAGTCCCCTCGCGTGACTCAAGGGGTTCACACAGACTCGAGGGTCAAATGGCCTCCCTTTGCATTGTTACATTCCATGATGACTCCAAAGCAGGATGGTGTGTTACTCAGCAAGGCTTGCAGGCAATGCTATTGTGAACTGGGACAATCAAGATTGTCTGTCTGTACAATTTGTTGCAGCATCAACTACAGTTGTCATCTGAAGCTTCATATGGCAATGTTCATTTAGTGAAATGCTTCCTTAGAGTAGATCAGGCAGGCATCAATTTGCCCTAAAATCCTGGAGCTGTGTAAAGTCTGAACAAGTGCATGACCTAGATGTTAAGTGTTCTGAATGGGTACATCACATTTACAACACTTGCATTTGGCAGGGCAGTGATGAGTTCATTTTTGTTTTAAAGAAAGGAAACATGGGCTAGGGCGAGTCCTGAGCTCTGGTAATTAGGACACAAGTGATGTGGTGGGCAGATGCTGATACTGGTCAGATGGAATATTGGAAGTGGAGATGGAGGTGAAATGGGTGCTGTGCCACCACCAATTTTAACATCATTTTAACTTCCCAGTGTTTAATGCAGTTTGTTCGTGTAATACAGGATTAAGTTTAAAAACAAACACTGGAATATGACCTTGGAAACTCAAAAAAAGCCCAAATTTTTAAAGAGCACTACTCTGGTTTGGTTTTCCCTTTTCTTTAACAGTAAGATATGGAGCTGTAACATGGGCCTTCTAAGCAGTGACTCTTGGCAGAATGTTTAGTGGCCAGTTTCTGCTGTGTGATTTCTAGCATTTCCAGCGACTTTCTGCCCTGGGGTTTCACCTCAGCATACGTATTGTGCACCTCTTGTGCACACTTCACAAGCTTGCTACTGCCAGGATTACTACTTTTGCTTTACTTTGCAAAGTAAGCTACACTTGACTGATCCTCTGCTCAGTGCTAATTTTGCTGTTTGGATGGCGCTGAATATGCTAAAGTTCATCCAGAGGCATCCAAGTCCATGATATTACCCTCGCTGCTTAAGCAACACTTGGCCATAGGCACATACCTGCTGCATAATCCATTTGGTCAGCATCAGCCCTGATAATTTTTGTGTGTTAAATAAACCAATATCATTAGAGGATGATGGTAATACTCAAAAGTATAGCACGCGTGCAATTTCCCTTGTTCTCCAGTCTGAAGTCGCTGGCCATTAGTGACTGATACTGATAAACATTTTGATTATTATCAATGACTCAGAATCCTTGCATTTGAAGAACACTCTTTTTTTCAATTTGTGTGATTACGTCTAATAATGACCCTGGAACAAATTCCAGGCAGATTCTGTGAATCTGCTTTTACAAGCTCCGCTCCTTCTTCCAATCACAGCACCTCTTGCAGATGGAGAGCTTCAAATGCAAAGGGGAATGAGCTGGTTGAGTGGGTGAACCTGCTGAAAGTAATGTCTGGGAAGAGTGGAATCAGATTAAAGCTTAACTGTTTTTATTGTTAATTCAACAATTTACAGACTTTATTATATCCTTTGGGAGGAAGGGACTTGCCTGAAGGTGGCAGCTCCAAGTTTTACTTCGCAGACTTTTTTTGTACAATTATCACATGAGAGATCTGGATTTTGCTCATCGTGTCCAGAGGTGAAATGAGAACTAGCAGAATGTTGACTGAAGCTTTGCACTTTCACACCGATTTTAATTTGGCGGGGAGGTTTTCTTTCCGGGACAGAGATGAGCATTTTAGAAGATGCAGGCAGCAAATCAACTTGCAGATTCACACTGTCGGCATGAAGCTTAAATGACCAAATAGTGTCTATGGGGGAGAATTGTTGATACACGTACCTATAGGTCCTATAGGGTGTAATAGACAGAGATACCTTGATGTCAACTGACCCACAAGTTTCAGTTCCCAGCATGTGCACCTTTTGTATGGAAGCTCAGAGCTGGCAATGTGAATTCATAACTTGCACCTTTTATGGAGCCTGCTATTACATACTGACTCAGCTACAATTAACAATTAATGTTTTCAAAAGCACTTGAAGTTATTAAGCAATTAATTAATTAAGACATTAATTGCGTAAAAAGACAGACAATTAAGCACAGCTTGCTTTTGTGTCTGTCTGGGGGTTGAGTAACTGGAATTTTGATGTTGCTGAAATTGTCTGGAGTTGGATTCCAGACTTTGATTTTTCTTGCATCCCCTCCAAAACTTTCAAGAAAAGGATCATTAAAGGAAATTGCACGATGGTTCAAACCACAATGCAGGTGCTGTAGTGTCCGGACTGTCACATGACCGGCTGCGAGAGAAACACAGCTGGGAAGATGCTGGGTTAACAGCAGTGCAGTAATATTTTAACAGGAGCAATTACAGCACGAAGATATCGGGATTGGGAGGGTCCAAAATAACAGGCAACACTGAATTAACGCAAGAGTTATTTGAATTCATCTCTGAAAACAATACTGTTGTGACTTTCTTAATTCATTGGAGCACTTCTAATGCAGTAACTTTAAACTGGTGCTGAAAACTGACAGGTATGTTGGCTGTATATTTCTGCTCTGTTTCTCTGCAGCATCCTTCCTGCTGCACTAATACTGGTTTCAGGCTAGCTGAGCACTGATCAAACAATCAAACCATTACCAACTGAGGCAGGAGGGGATCTCCTAGAAAAGTTTCAGGTTCTCTTGACATATGAATGATTTCATATTTTGCAATTTACATTAACTAATGACGTGAATGTGTTCAATCCCAAGTACCAATACTTGATAGTAATGCAAAAGGGTTTCACCCTTACAGTAAACAGCTCTTAAACTGCTGTTGGAATTGATTTTTAGTTTCACCCTAGATGAAAGCCAATCCAGTAGATTCCAGATAAATTTTTCCATAAGCCCATTTTCATACTCATAGGTTGCTATATTATTCGATACGTAAACATTGCAAAGAATATGATCGAACCTCTCCAAAATATAGGATTGTGGGAGTGAACAAAGCATTTTGAGAAGCTCTTTGTCAGTATAAAAACTCGTGGTCTTAGATTGACAGGTGGCAATTAAACGGTGGAGTTATAATAGGCCCTGATATCTTGGAATGATTTAATAGTAAAAGACAGCCAAGAGTATAAACCGGTACCCAACACTTTCCCTTTCCATCCTCCTTTTTCACTGTCAGTGGTAAAGTAAGAGCTTTCAGCCCAGAGAGCAATTAGTGCAGCGGGATTACTGTACATTGAAAGACACGGCATGTCTAACCCAAGCAAACACTTTCAATGTTTCCTGTCATCCAGCCAGCAGTGATCTGCAGCTGGATATTATCATCTCCACACAGAATAGAATCATAGAAAGTTTATGGCACAAAGCGGCCACTTGGCCCATTGTGTCTGCTCGGGCTGAAAAGCGAGCCACCCAGCCTAATCCCACTTTCCAGCATTTAGTCTGTAACCCTGCAGGTTCCGGCATTTTAAGGTGCATATCCAGACACGCTTTTAAATGAGTGTTTCTGCTTCTACTAATCTTCAAACTTCTTGATCATTCCCCCTACATTTACATCCAAATTATTAGATATACCTCAAAAAGCAGGGGATCTAATACACGTCAACCCACAAATGCAACTATTTATATGGAAGTATTTCTTCTAGAGCGGCTGAGGTGGGATGTGGTCGTGTTTTATGGAGAAGGTGATGGTTGGGACTGAGCACAAAAAGATCAGTTCTATTGATTTGAAATTTTCACTTGAACGGCATTGCAAAATAATAAAGTAATAACGAGCATCACTGCGGTCCTGCAGCTGAACCTTGTAGAGTTTAAAGACTTTCCATTCTGGAACTACCTCACTCATTAAAAATTGGTTCCAGTGTCATTATTAGACCTGCATGTTAAGGACTAGCTGACTACACCTTTTGTAGCCTTCATGTGTACTGTGTATGGAAAAGCCTCAAACCATCCTTGTTCCTGTGAAAGGTCTTTGCATTTTGGTGATGTTTCTTTAACAGGATGTGCACAGCAGCTTGACCAGCTCCAGCTCAAAGGATTTTCCCAGCAGTGGCTGCTCTCACTCCAGGCCTTTATCTGTACCTCAGATCAGCAGGAGCTGAATACAAGATTTGTGCCAGCAGGTACAGGCTAGGTTGGGAGTGGACAAAACTGCAGCATTTCAGGTTCTACTTGGAATTTACTCAGATATAAAGAGTCAAATGTTTCTCCTTTAGCAGCCACTACAAAAAGAGTACAGAGCACTGATCTATTACAGAGCATTGTAAACTGTGAGGAGGACAGTATAGAACTTCAAAAGAACATAGACAAGTTGGTAGAGTGGGCAGATAGGTGGCAGATGAAGCTCAATGCGGAGAAGCGTGAGGGGATGCACTTTGGTACAAAGAACATGGAGAGACAATATAAAATAAGGGGTACAATTCTTAAGGACGTGGCGGAGCAGAGGGATCGGGGTGTTTATGTGCATAGGTCATTGAAGGTGGCAGGACAGTGGTGCGAGCAGTTAGTAAAGCATGCAGTATCCTGGGCTTTATTAAGAGGAGCATAGAGTACAAGAGTGGAGAGGTTATGCTGAGCTCATATAAGATGCTATTTAGCCCTCAGCTGGAGTATTGTGTCCAGCTCTGGGCACCACACTATAGAACGGATGTGAACACATTGGAGAGAGTGCAGAAGAGGTTTACAAATATGTCTCCGGGGTAAGAAACTTCAGTTACGAAGATAGATTGGAAACGTTGGGACTGTTCTCCTTGGAGAAGAGAAGGCTAAGAGGAGATTTGATAGAGGTGTTCAAAATCATGAGGGGGCTGGATAGAGTAGATAGGAAGAATCTGTTCCCGCTCTGAAAAGGATCGAGACCGAGAGAGCACAGGTTTAAAGTGATTTACAAAAGAAGCAAACGTGATGTGAGAAAAATCTTTTTCACACAGCGAGTGGTTCGAGTATGGAATGCACTGCCTGGAAGTGTGGTGGAGGCAGGTTCAATCGAGGCATTCAAGAGGATTATCACTAGATGATTATTTGAATAGAAACAATGTGCAAGGGTAAGGGGAAAAGGGAGGAGAATGGTGCTAAGTCATAATGCTCATTCGGAGAGCTGGTGTAAATATGATGGGCCAAATGGTCTCCTTCTGAACCCTAACAATTCTGTGATTCTGTGACATTATCTGATTGGTTTTCCTTGTGGGAACTTTTATGTTTTTCATTCTAATGGTTCAGTTTCTGCTGTGTTTCTCAACCAAGAGGCAATCATTTCTATTCCTGCTCGCTACTGGATGGTGCAAAATACTTCAATCAATTAAATATTTTTGAAGTGCTGATATCTGTTGTGATGCTGGAAATGTGTCAGTTAATTTACTCACAGCAAAGTCCCACATACAGAAATGACATCATGACAAATAATGTTTTCAGTAATGTTGGTTGAAGGAGAAATATTGGCCAGGAGACCAGGGAGAATTCGGCCACTCTTTCTTGAATAGTGCCATGGAATATTTTGCATCCAGTTATGATGTTAGCTGGAATATCTGCTCAATTCTCTGGGGTGATACTAGATCTCACACAACCCTCTTCCCACAGAAAAACAGCAGTTTAGAGGTCTACTAATGGAAGTCAAATTACTTTTGGTTATTTTAATGGACTATCTCTTTAAATCTATGAGCAGTGGGCAGCCCAGCTCCACAAGCTTTTCACACACAATCTGGAAACAGGCTTTTTATTGGGGTGTGGGGAGCTGTGTAGCTGTTGGGATGAGGCTCTTTGTCAGAACACAGTACTCTCCAAACAAAGGGTCAAAGGGACTCGAAATGTTAGCTGTGTTTCTCTCTCCACAGATGCTGCTGGACCTGCTGAGCTTTTCCAGCATTTTTTGTTCTTGTTTCAGATTTCTATCTGCATCCAGCATCCATCAGCAGTATTTTGCATTTACTCTCTGATCAAATCATGAGTTGTCTGCAATTTTCCGTTTGAATGTCAGACCTGATCTGCAGGGTGTCTTTGTTTTCAATGTGTCTCACTTCTCACTTCCTTGCATGTCTGACCTATCCACATGTTCTTTGTTTTGCTAATGTCTTTAATTTCTTCAATGCTTCTTTCCATTGTTTCCATCTCACTCAACAATGCAGCAGTTTACATCACAGAAACGAGCTGAGATAATTTCACTTTGGGTACAATCGGGAAATTGCACGGGAAGAACACTTGAAATTGTGCAGGTTAGGTTAGGCTTCTGGCCACCAATTCATTTGGAAAATCATGAATGCAAAATCTCCCTGAACCAACGCAACAAGGCAGAATAATAAAAAGTAACTTTATTTTCTCTGTATTCCTTGATGCATTTGAATGGTAGGTGACAGATAATGTTTCAGTGATATATCTGAAACTGGTTTATTGTAATAAAATGAGAATTTGTAATCTGGGTGACCAGTTGTCCCTGAGTAAGCTGATTTAAAATGGCAGAAAAAAAATTATACTGAACCACTTAATTGTTTCATTGGGACACATCAGTAAGTTTCTTATTAAATTAAACAATTCTGATGCGACAAAAACTTTTAAAACATGCCGATGTCCACTACATGCTTTAACCTGGTCTTGCAGGGTATAGCAGAATGGTGCAACTCCCCTGTTTACGATGAGCAGATGTAACAGTCAACAGAACAATGTTTTTACAGCTGCCTGACCATGCTTTACATTTCTTCTGAAACTGCTCCTCATTAAGAGTTGCTTTTCTCACCTTCAATGTGCCATTTACATGTGGGTATTTGCGCTGAAGTTCAGCTCAGGGCCTTGCAATTTTTCTCCTGTGCAGCTAGGCCAGACACTGCCCCCTGTTGGATTTCTGTGCAACTGCAGGCACAACCACACTAAGGCAGTTGTCCACGTTAGAAAATAGGGTGACAGCACCTGTACCCCGCTTCACCCTGTTGGCTGCAGTTTCTTTTGCCTGTGCCAGCCTTCCTATCCTTTGTGCTGTACTCGCCTTCCCTCCACTTTCCTCAGCACAGCCTTAGCGAACCCAAGACCACGGCTCATTCTTCTAAACTCCAGAAAATATTGGCCACTCCATTCAATCTTTACTGAACCATTGTTGCATCCCTACTATGGAAAATATATCCTTCATTTGGTGAGGAGACCAAAACAATGGTACACAATACTCTGGGTATGATCTCGCCAAAGCTCCGTTTGTTGCAGCAAGAATTCATGTAAACACAAATAAGGATCCTCGGCTTTATAAATTGAGGCGTGGAGTCCAAAGGGAAGGAAGTTATGCCAAACCGTTATGATACACTGGTTAGGCTACAGCTGAAGGAACAGGAAGTGACGGAAGGTAAGAAATGCTTTATCTGATTGTGCTGTGCAGCAACACAAAGGTTGACAATTCTTCAGGTGTGAACCCTGGTGAGCACCACTGATCTTTTCCAACTATTAAACCACTGTCCAATAGCACAGAGTGAAATGTGCTCCTGTTACATTTTCCTGAAACTGAAGTCGGTTAAACACAGCAGCCCATGTTGAGCAATGTACATTGAGTTTGGCTGCTGGGTAGTGATGCAGCAATGATGTCATTAGCACAGTGACCTAAGACGCCCCAATGCTCAGGCCCAAGAATCCAGGCCCAAGTGTCACTCCGTGCTGAGATTCTACCTCTTCCCGGTGTTGGGAAGAATGGATATGGCTATGTTACCAGAGAACGCTCCATTCAGTTGGAACCTGCTGTATCACCTATCCCTTGTGGAACAGTTTATGCAGAAAAACCTGTTGACCACAAGTCCATCAGGCAGTGGGCTGCACATATTGTAATGTGGTCCTGCGGGAAAAGGAGATAGTGAATGCTGTCGGGTGGTTTCCTGAGCTGACTGTCAAAGTAATTTGGAAGAATGCCTCATCACCAAAACTTTCAAATTAGCATTAGGATGTAGCTTGGCTGATAGTGACAAAGGCCCTCCCCATCATGTGCATGACGGGTGTGGACACCTGCCTCATCAGCTTGGATCAGGAGAAGGCCTTTGACAGAATATCGCACACCTACATGGGGGATGTGCTCTCCAAAATGGGCTTTGGGGAGGGAATTCGAAATTGGATCCAACTGCTCTACACTAACATCAGTAGCGCAGTATCAATCAATGGGTGGGAAACAGATAGCTTTCCGATTAAATCTGGAGTCAGGCAGGGCTGTCCTCTCTCGCCTGTCCTTTTCGTGTGTTGCATAGAACCCTTTGCCGAGTCCATCAGGAAGGATCCGGGCATAAGAGGAGTGACGATCCCAGGCAGTGGAGGCACTCAGGTAAAAGCCTCCCTGTACATGGACGACGTCGCCGTCTTCTGCTCGGATCCGCTGTCGGTGCGCAGACTGATGCACATCTGCGACCAGTTCGAACTGGCCTCGGGAGCCAAGGTAAATCGTGGGAAGAGCGAGGCCATGTTCTTTGGGAACTGGGCTGACCGATCCTTTGTCCCCTTCACTGTCAGGGCTGACGGCCTGAAGGTGCTGGGGATATGGTTCGGAGGGACCGGGGCATGCGTTAGAAACTGGAAGGAGCGAGTGGCTATGGTGAAGAGGAAACTGGGCATGTGGGAGCGACGCTCCCTCTCCATTGCGGGTAAGAACCTGGTCATCAGGTGTGAGGTACTCTCGCTGTTGCTGTACGTGGCGCAGGTCTGGCCCATTCCAGACTCCTGCGCGACGGCGATCACTCGAGCCATCTTCCGCTTTATCTGGAGGTCGAAAATGGATCGTGTCCGCAGGGACGCGATGTACAAGCCTCTAGATAAAGGGGGAAAAAACGTGCCCAACATCGCCCTCATACTGATGGCCACCTTTGTGTGCGGCTGCATCAAGCGGTGCGTAGACCCTCAGTACGCAAACACCAAGTGTCACTACGTGCTGAGGTTCTACCTGTCCCCGGTGTTGCGAAGGATGGGTCTGGCCACGCTGCCGCGGAACGCTCCAAGTAGTTGGACCGTGCCGTACCACCTGTCCCTGGTGGAAAAATTTATGCAGAAAAACACCTTTGACCACAAGTCCATCAGGCAGTGGTCAGCACGTAACGTCCTAGAGGCCCTGAGGGATAAGGAGAGGGTGGACCCTGTGGGATGGTTCCCCGAGCAGACTGTCAAAGTCATTTGGCAGAATGCCTCATCGCCAGAACTTTCCAACAAGCACCAAGACGTAGCTTGGCTGGTGGTGAGAAAGGCCCTCCCCGTCAGATCCTTCCTACACGCCAGGAAGCTCACCCCCTCTGCACGTTGCCTTCGAGGTGGCTGTGGTGGGGAAGAGACCGTTGTCTACCTCCTTGTGGATTGTGCCTTTGCAAAGAAAGTCTGGAGAGAGATGCAGTGGTTGCTGTCGAGGTTCATCCCGAGCAGTTCTGTGACACAGGACTCTGTGCTCTACGGGCTGTTCCCAGGGACACACACCGAGACAAACATCAACTGCAGCTCGAGGATCATCAACACGGTGAAAGAGGCGCTTTGGTCCGCCCGAAACTTGTTGGTCTTCCAGCACAAAGAGTTGTCCCCGACCGATTGTTGCGGACTGGCACAATCCAAAGTCCAGGACTACGTGCTGAGGGACGCACTAAAGCTTGGGGCAGCTGCCGCAAAGGCGCAATGGGGAAGGGTCGCTGTCTAAGACCTTTCTACCACAGCGCACCGAGAGACTGGGAACTGTTTAGAGCCCCTCGGGCTGTACAGATCAAAATGAAAGGCTGTAAATGATTGTAATATTGTTTGTACTGACGCACCTGGTGATACATTTTGTAAAAGTTTAACCTGGATTGTACCCTTGTAATGTTGTTTTTGAAATGGTTTTGAATGCGATTGAAGATATTTTATGAATAAAGTATATTTTTACAAAAAAAAAAAATCTGTTCTTATCAGTTTAGGCAGCTGCCGCAAAGGCGCAATGGGGAAGGGTCGCTGTCTAAGACCTTTCTACCACAGCGCACCGAGAGACTGGGAACTGTTTAGAGCCCCTCGGGCTGTACAGATCAAAATGAAAGGCTGTAAATGATTGTAATATTGTTTGTACTGATGCACCTGGTGATACATTTTGTAAAAGTTTAACCTGGATTGTACCCTTGTAATGTTGTTTTTGAAATGGTTTTGAATGTGATTGAAGATTTTTTATGAATAAAGTATATTTTTACAAAAAAAAAAAAAAAAATCTGTTCTTATCAGTTTAATATCTGATACGTCCCTTATCTGGGGACCATATATTAAATTGATTTTTGGAGCAGGGAGATGGAATAGGGGCTTGCTCCGTCCACTCCACGCATCGACCCGGTATTGCAGTATCTCTGGGAATGGTGCACCACCCCTTTCCAGGGGATTTTCAATGCTAAAAATAGTTTTCTTACAAACATCTGCTTTCTTTACTTTTCAACATGCACATCTTTCAAAACACAACTTTCTTTCTTTCTCACTCACCCGCACCATCTACACACAAAAAACACGCACGCTCACCCAACGCTCACAGACACCACTCTCATCTCACAAACACTCTACCTCACTCATACAAAAACATCTTTCACTTGCAAATACACCTCTCAAACACTCTCTCAGCTGCACCTTTCGCCTCACAACATTTTCAACCAGCTCTCTGCTGCCGCTCCCGCCCGCTGCTGCTGCTGCTGCTGATACAGCAACAGTCAAAACTCACACCTCAAAGCTCACACACTTTACACAGCTACTCGGAAACGTCTACATCCACGTTCACACAATCCTTACACTGCACAAGGAGCCCATTCCGCCCGTCGTGACTGCACCAGCTCTCCCAATGAACATTTCACTTCGTGCCATTCTCCTGCCTTCTCCACGTAACCCAGCACATGCTTTCTTTTCAAATAATCATCTCATTCCCTCTTCAATTGAACCTGCCTCCGCCACGCTATCAGGCGGTGCATTCTAGACCCTGACCACTCGCTGCTCCTATCACTTTTGCTTCTTCTGCTAGTTACTTTAAACCTGTGCCCGCTCCTTCTCGATCCTTTCATCGGTGCAAGCAGTTTCTCCCTATCTACTCTCTCCAGATACCTCATGATTTTCAATACCTCTATCAAGTCTCCTCTCAGACTTCTTTTCCCCAAGGAATACAGTCCCAACTTCTCCAATCTTACTTCATAACTCAACTTCCTCGCCCCTGGAACCAAACTCGTAAACCTCTTCTGCACTCTCTCCAATGCCTTCACTACCTTCCTAAAATGCAAGTCAAAATGCAATCCATCAGAGTCAGCATGGCTTTATGAAGACTAAATCGTGTTTGACTAAATCGCTAGAGTTCTTTGAAGATGTGACAAGCAAAGTGGATAATGGCGATCCTGTAGATGTAGTATGTCTGGACTTCCAGAAGGCATTTGATAAGGTGCCGCACAAAAGATTAATACACAAGATAAGATCACACGCAGCTAAGGGTAATATATTTGCTTGGATAGAGCTTTGGCTAACCAACAGAAAGCAGAGAGTCAGGATAAATGGGTCTTTTGTGGATGGCAAGCTGTAACTAGTGGGGTGCCACAGGGTTCGGTCCTTGGGCCCCAACTATTTACTTGGATTCAGGAGTAGAAGGTACCATAGCTAAATTTGCAGATGACACCAAAATAGGTGGGAAAGTAAGTTGCAGTGAAGAAATGAGAAATTTACAAATGGATATGGACAGGTTAGGTGAATGGGCCAAAATTTGGCAGATGGAGTTTAACGTGGATAAGTGAGGTTATCCAGTTCAGCTCCTACAGGCAATGGTCACGGTGGTGGTCCCACGGGCCATCGATCTGGTCGGGCGGAAACGACTCTCGTTCCTCCGGCCTGGGTATTCTGCTGCGGGGAGGCAACTTCACCGTCTCCGAGGTCAAGGAGGTGGTGGGCGGGCGACTCCTGGTAGCAGACGTAATGTACAAGAACGCTCCACTCCGGTTAATTAACGTGTATGGCCCGTCACAAGGAGCTGAGCGGCTGGAGGTTTTTCAGCAGCTCCCACTGCTGCTGGCGACCTCCAGGCCGGTCATTCTGGGCGGTGACTTCAACTGCATCATCGATGCGGCTGGACGATCCGGCAGGGCCGGAAGCAGATTGGACGCTACGTCCAGATCCCTGATGGAAACAGTTAAGGATGCCAAGCTGCACGACGTCTTCAGCAACCCTGCAGACGGAGCGCAGCGTAGATACACCTGGTCGCGGCCAGACGGGTCCATTCGTTCCAGGATAGACTTCCTCTTTGTGTCCCGTGCATTCACAGTCAGATCCACCGAGGTCAAGCCGGTGTTCTTCTCTGACCACTGCATCCTACTGGCGGACTGCCACTTGGAGAAGGACCTGAGGGTGGGCAGGGGGGCATGGAAGCTATTCGTGCAACTGCTGACCCCAGAGAACATTGAGGAGCTCAAGAGGGCTTATGAAGGTTGGAGAACCATGAAACCCCTCTTTGAGTCCCTGACACACTGGTGGGAAGCGATCAAGGGAAACACCAAGAGGCTTTTCATCCTCAAAAGCATCCAGAAAGCTAGAAAGGAAGAGAGGGAAATGTCCCGACTCCAGAAAAACATGCAGAATCTGCTCCGGCTGCAGTCGGTGGGGGTCGATGTCAAGGAAGAACTCCAAGAGGTGAAGAGCCAGCAAGCCTCGCACTTTGCCTCCAAGAACATCTTCCGTTCCAGAGTCCGCTCCGTGGAGCAGGATGAGACGTGCTCACGTTTCTTCTTCCAAAAGGAACAGAGAGAGAGCTCTGTGTTCAGCAGCCTGAATGAAGAAGACAGATCAGTAAAGTCAGCGCAGTCCGACATTTTGAGGATCAGCAAATCCTTTTATGCCGGATTTTATGACGTGAAGCCGACGGACAGCACGGCCTCCCAGTCCTCCTTGTCCTCTATCACGGAGGTCTTAGGCGACAGTACACGGGAGAGGCTGGACAAACCGCGAACTCCTGACGAACTGACTTAGGCCCTTGAGTCCTTCGAGAAGAGTAAATCTCCCCAGAAGCGACGGCTTGCCGGCGGAGTTGTATTGGGCTCTGTGGGACTGGATGGGCCCAGACCTGCTAGGGGTGTACGAGAGTATGCTCCTGGCCGGCAGTATGTCAGAATCCATGAGGAAAGGCATCATCACCCTCATGTACAAGCACAAGGAAGAAAGGGAGGAAATTAGAAATTGGCGACCCATTTCACTGTTGAATGTGGACTATAAGATTCTGTCCAAGGTCATCGCCAATCGGGTCAAATCCGCTCTGGAATTGGTGATACACCCTGACCAGACCTGCACTGTGCCGGGCAGGAAGATCTCTGACAGCCTGGCGCTGCTCAGGGATACGATTGCCTATGTGCAGGACAGGGGTGTGGACACCTGCCTCATCAGCCTGGATTAGGAGAAAGCCTTTGACAGAATATCGCACACCTACATGGTGGATGTGCTCTCAAAATGGGGTTTGGGGAGGGAATTCGCAATTGGATCCAGTTGGATCCTACTCTACACTAACATCAGTAGCGCAGTCTCAATCAATGGGTGGGAATCAGATAGCTTTCCAATTAAATCTGGAGTCAGGCAGGGCTGTCCTCTCTCGCCTGTTCTTTGCTGAGTCCATCAGGAAGGATCCGGGCATTAGAGGAGTTACGATCCCAGGCAGTGGAGGCACTCAGATCAAAGCCTCCCTGTACATGGACGATGTCGCCGTCTTCTGTTCTGATCCGCTGTCGGTGTGCAGACTGATCCACATCTGCGACCAGTTCGAACTGGACTCGGGAGCCAAGGTAAATCGTGGGAAGAGCGAGGCCGTGTTCTTTGGGAACTGGGCTGACCGATCCTTTGTCCCCTTCACCGTCAGTGCTGACGGCCTGAAGGTGCTGGGGATATGGTTCAGAGGGACCGGGGTATGCGTTAGAAACTGGAAGGATCCAGTGTCTATGGTGAAAAGGAAACTGGGAATCTGGGAGCGACGCTTCCTCTCCGTTGCGGGTAAGAACCTGGTCATCAGGTGTGAGGCACTCTCGCTGTTGCTGTACATGGCGCAGGTCTGGCCCATTCCAGACTGCTGCGCGACGGCGATCACCCGAGCCATCTTCCGCTTTATCTGGAGGTCGAAAATGGATCGTGTCCGCAGGGACGCGCTGTATAAGCCTCTAGATAAAGGGGGAATAAACGTGCCCAACATCGCCCTCACACTGATGGCCACCTTTGTGTGCGGCTGTATCAAGCTGTGCGTAGACCCTCGGTACGCAAACACCAGGTGTCACTACGTGCTGAGGTTCTACCTGTCCCCGGTTTAGCGAAGGATGGGTGTGGCCACGCTGCCGCGGAACGCTCCAAGTAGTTGGACCGTGCCGTACCACCTGTCCCTGGTGGAAAACTTTATGCAGAAAAACACCTTTGACCCCAAGTCCATCAGGCAGTGGTCGGCACGTAACGTCCTATAGGCCCTGCGGGGAAAGGAGATGGTGGATCCTGTGCGATGTTTCCCCGAGCAGACTGTCAAAGTCGTTTGGCAGAATGCCTCGTCTCCAGAACTTTCCAACAAGCACCAAGACGTAGCTTGGCTGGTGGTGAGAAATGCCCTCCCCGTCAGATCCTTCCTGAAGTCTCACCCTCTCTGCATGTTGACCTCGAGGTGGCTGTCGTGGGGACGAGACCGTTGTTCACCTCTTTGTGGAATGTGCGTTTGCAAAGAAGGTCTGCAGAGAGTTGCCGTGGTTTTTGTCGCGGTTCATCCCAAGCAGTTCTGTGACACAGGTCTCTGTGCTCTACGTGTTGATCCCAGGGACAGGGACGCACATCGAGACAAGCAGGTGGAGGATCATCTACTCGGTGAAAGACGCTCTTTGGTCTGCCCGAAACTTGTTGGTCTTCCAGTGCAATGAGTTGTCCCCAGCAGAGTGTTGCAGACTGGCTGGCACATTCCAAGGCCGAGGACTACGTGCTGAGGGACGCACTAAAGCTTGGGGCAGCCGCCACAAATGCGCAGTGGGGAACGGTCGCTGTCTAAGACCTTTCAGCCATAGTGCACCGAGGGACTGGGAAAGGTATAGACCCCTCGGCCTGAAAGACTCACATTGAATGTATGCGGTGAATATTACATTTATCACAATTGTATTGAAGCACCTCAGAGTGCAACATGATCTATGTAGATAACTTGAAGACTATTGCACTGTCTGACTGCCTGTAATGAGCATGTTGAAATGTCTGTAATGTTCATTGATCGTATTGAAGCGTCGCAGGGTGCGACATGATCTATTTGAAAAACTGGAATATGATTGCACTTTTTGCGATGGCCATTTTGAAATGTTTTGTAATGTTCTTTCAGATATTTTATGGATAAGGTATATTTTTCCACAAAAAAACGACAACAGTTACAAAGAAAACCAACAGCAGCAACAACAGCTCTTCTCCACAGTCTGAATTAGAATTTCAGAGTCAGAAAACAGAGCAAAAAAACACGCAGCGTCCTGAAATGACAAACCTGAAATGAAAGTGTACTTAGTGTATCAAGCCTTTAAACTGCATTGCTGAAAACTCCTTCCTGCCTGCTAGTGCAACAAGATGCTGCAAAGTATATTACACAGCGAATCAGGCCTTCAGTCGTCTTGACTTGTGCAGCTCCAGTGACTTCAGGCCTCCAAAAGCAGGCCAGTATTTGAAAGGGCTCCTCTTGACAAGTGTAAGACCCTGATCAAACTAAATATTTTAATTTTCTTAACCAGTGAGATTGAACGAACCGTGATGCATGTCCAAGACAAAATAGAATATAAAGCAATGTAAAGTAAATTAATAACAAATTGAGAAAGTAAATATGGAACACAAAATATTTTAAAACTAGGGCACAGGTTAAAAACATGATCCTAATTTCTGTTGAACTGAATGAGGCGAGTCATTACAGTGCGTGACCGATTTGTTTAAGTGTGCGGGCCCATTAAACTTTTTGCACAGCCGCGCAAATTTAAAGGGGCTTATGTGGCGGTGTGTCTGTGAGGAAACCTTACTGAGGTAAAAGGTGATTGAAAAAGTCAAGCCTTTCTCCCCTAGCAGTTACCACTGAGGACAGAAATAATACCGAGCGCTGATCTATCACCGAGCACTGAGGCCGGCCAAGGGGAGGCATCTGAAAGCTGCAGAGAGAGCAAGAAGCCAGGATGGACGACTGAGAATACTGGCTGAGATAGACAGCAAAAACTGTGACACAAGCTCAGGTAAGCGTGGTGTTTTGCAGTTCAAGTTCATCACTTTGTGACAGTATAGGTATTTTTCACTTTCCTAGGATAAGGCTGTTCCCTTTCTAGAAGTTAGAAACAGCCGTGCAGATGTATTTTCTGCGCTCCTTTGCTTGCCTGCTGAATAGGACTGATGGGAGGGGAAAAGGTGATTAAAAGAGAGCCGACATCATTGCAGGCTGGCAGATGGTGTGCTGTGCTGTGCACGCAGGTGGTTTTGTTGTTTGGCTTGTGTGTGACTTCTGGTTGAAGCTGAAAGATTTCTAAAATTTTGAAGGAAATAATCTTCGAGAAGGGGAGAAACATTTTCAACATTTTAACAGGATCTAAGGCTGTTCGCTGTGTCGTACCTGTACTTATCCTTGCTGCCACCTGCCTTCTCACTGCTGATCATCATCTTGTGTTATTATAATGATATAATGCATTGGACTTATTTACTGTGACTTCATAACATGACACATTTCCCTTCTGGTGATGTCATGCTGACATCCCGTAAAGGAAATAGACCAACAGTCAGCCCAAAAGAAGGCCCAATGCCAAGCAAAGGAAGCCCATAAACGAGGATGCTAGACAGCTCGTACAAAAGAAAGCAGGGCATCAGGAAACAACTCAACAGCAGCTGACGTAGTACTCTCCAGGTTCAGTGCAGGAGAAGCACTGGAATCAGTAAAAAGTAATGCCCCTACATGTCTGAACATACAACTTAGGAGCAAGAGTAGGCCACTGGGCCCCAAGAGCCTGCTCCACTACTCAGAAGATCATGGCTGATCCGATTGTAACCTCAACCCCACATTCCTGCCTACCAGCGATAACCTTCCAACCCCGCCTTGTTAATCTATCCAGCTCTGTCTTGAAAATATTCAAAGACTCTGTTTCCACCACCTTTCGAGGAAGAGAGTTCCAAGGACTCTCTACACTCTGGGAGAAACGCTGCTGACTTTGCCTTCCCTGTAGATGTGGAAGGACTTTAGCTGCATACCTGGTCAGCTGGCAAGCTCCACAGACCGATCGGCGCAGGCTTGGAGGGCCGAAGGGCCTGTTCCTGTGCTGTACTTTTTTTTCTTCTTTGTTCTTTGACTGCTCAAGCTGAAAGCAAAGACAAAAATACAGCAGGCCTCGATCGAAGAACTCCTCTGCGCTGTGAGCTAGTTGCTCACACGGAAACTCAGCTACAAAGACTCATGGATTGTCTCTCATGCCTGTCACGTGTTCTCCCTTGTGACTGAGTGTTTCTCGAAATTTTCCATTACCTGCCAGTTACACGACACATCTAGCGCAACCGTAGACAGCGACCTTTCTCCATTACGCCTTTGCCCCAAACTTTAGTGCGTCCCTCAGCACGTAGTCCTGGACCTTGGAATGTGCCAACTCTTTGCAATGGAAGACCAACAAGTTTCGGACAGCCAAAGAGTGTCTTTCACCGAGTGGATCCTCCGGCGGTAGTTGATGTTTGTCTCGGCGTGTGTCCCTGGGAACAGCCCCTGGAGCACAGAGTCCATACCTGTGTCACGGAACTGCTCGGGATGCACCTCGACAAGAACCACGGCCACTCTCTTCAGAGTTCTGGTGATGAGGCATTCTGCCAAATGACCCTGACGGTCTGTTCGGCGAACCGTCCGCCGGAATCCACCATCTCCTTTTCCCGCAGGGCCTCTAGGGTGATACGTGCTAACCACTGCCTGATGGACTTGCGGACAAAGGTGTTTCTCTGCATAAGTTTTTCCACACGGGGCAGGTGATACGGCACTTGGAGCGTTCCGCGGCAGGGTGGCCAGACCCATCCTTCGCAACACCAGGGACAGGTAGAACCTCAGCACGTAGTGACGCTTGGTGTTTGGGTCTACACACAGCTTGATACTGCCATACACAAAGGTGGCCATCAGGATGAGGGTGATGTTGGGCATGTTTTTTCCCCCTTCATCCAGAGTTTTTTTACATCATGTCCCTGCAAACAGGATCAACTTTTGACCTCCAGATAAAGCGGAAGATGGCTGGCGTGATCGCCACAGCGCAGGAGTGAGGAATGGGCCAGACCCGCGCCACGTACAGCAACACCTGTCCCTGGTGGAAAAATTTATGCAGAAAAACACCTTTGACCACAAGTCCATCAGGCAGTGGTCAGCACGTAACGTCCTAGAGGCCCTGAGGGAAAAGGAGAGGGTGGACCCTGTGGGATGGTTCCCCGAGCAGACTGTCAAAGTCATTTGGCAGAATGCCTCATCGCCAGAACTTTCCAACAAGCACCAAGACGTAGCTTGGCTGGTGGTGAGAAAGGCCCTCCCCGTCAGATCCTTCCTACACGCCAGGAGGCTCACCCCCTCTGCACGTTGCCCTCGAGGTGGCTGTGGTGGGGAAGAGACCGTTGTTCACCTCCTTGTGGATTGTGCCTTTGCAAAGAAAGTCTGGAGAGAGATGCAGTGGTTGCTGTCGAGGTTCATCCCGAGCAGTTCTGTGACACAGGACTCTGTGCTCTACGGGCTGTTCCCAGGGACACACACCGAGACAAACATCGACTGCAGCTGGAGGATCATCAACTCGGTGAAAGAGGCGCTTTGGTCTGCCCGAAACTTGTTGGTCTTCCAGCACAAAGAGTTGTCCCCGACCGATTGTTGCGGACTGGCACAATCCAAAGTCCAGGACTACGTGCTGAGGGACGCACTAAAGCTTGGGGCAGCTGCCGCAAAGGCGCAATGGGGAAGGGTCGCTGTCTAAGACCTTTCTACCACAGCGCACCGAGAGACTGGGAACTGTTTAGAGCCCCTCGGGCTGTACAGCTCAAAATGAAAGGCTGTAAATGATTGTAATATTGTTTGTACTGATGCACCTGGTGATACATTTTGTAAAAGTTTAACCTGGATTGTACCCTTGTAATGTTGTTTTTGAAATGGTTTGGAATGTGATTGAAGATATTTTATGAATAAAGTATATTTTTACAAAAAAAAATCTGTTCTTATCAGTTTAATATCTGATACGTCCCTTATCTGGGGACCATATATTAAATTGATTTTTGGAGCAGGGAGATGGAATAGGGGCTTGCTCCGTCCACTCCACGCATCGACCCGGTATTGCAGTATCTCTGGGAATGGTGCACCACCCCTTTCCAGGGGATTTTCAATGCTAAAAATAGTTTTCTTACAAACATCTGCTTTCTTTACTTTTCAACATGCACATCTTTCAAAACACAACTTTCTTTCTTTCTCACTCACCCGCACCATCTACACACAAAAAACACGCACGCTCACCCAACGCTCACAGACACCACTCTCATCTCACAAACACTCTACCTCACTCATACAAAAACATTTTTCACTTGCAAATACACCTCTCAAACACTCTCTCAGCTGCACCTTTCGCCTCACAACATTTTCAACCAGCTCTCTGCTGCCGCTCCCGCCCGCTGCTGCTGCTGCTGCTGATACAGCAACAGTCAAAACTCACACCTCAAAGCTCACACACTTTACACAGCTACTCGGAAACGTCTACATCCACGTTCACACAATCCTTACACTGCACAAGGAGCCCATTCCGCCCGTCGTGACTGCACCAGCTCTCCCAATGAACATTTCACTTCGTGCCATTCTCCTGCCTTCTCCACGTAACCCAGCACATGCTTTCTTTTCAAATAATCATCTCATTCCCTCTTCAATTGAACCTGCCTCCGCCACGCTATCAGGCGGTGCATTCCAGACCCTGACCACTCGCTGCTCCTATCACTTTTGCTTCTTCTGCTAGTTACTTTAAACCTGTGCCCGCTCCTTCTCGATCCTTTCATCGGTGCAAGCAGTTTCTCCCTATCTACTCTCTCCAGATACCTCATGATTTTCAATACCTCTATCAAGTCTCCTCTCAGACTTCTTTTCCCCAAGGAATACAGTCCCAACTTCTCCAATCTTACTTCATAACTCAACTTCCTCGCCCCTGGAACCAAACTCGTAAACCTCTTCTGCACTCTCTCCAATGCCTTCACTACCCTCCTAAAATGCAAGTCAAAATGCAATCCATCAGAGTCAGCATGGCTTTATGAAGACTAAATCGTGTTTGACTAAATCGCTAGAGTTCTTTGAAGATGTGACAAGCAAAGTGGATAATGGCGATCCTGTAGATGTAGTATGTCTGGACTTCCAGAAGGCATTTGATAAGGTGCCGCACAAAAGATTAATACACAAGATAAGATCACACGCAGCTAAGGGTAATATATTTGCTTGGATAGAGCTTTGGCTAACCAACAGAAAGCAGAGAGTCAGGATAAATGGGTCTTTTGTGGATGGCAAGCTGTAACTAGTGGGGTGCCACAGGGTTCGGTCCTTGGGCCCCAACTATTTACTTGGATTCAGGAGTAGAAGGTACCATAGCTAAATTTGCAGATGACACCAAAATAGGTGGGAAAGTAAGTTGCAGTGAAGAAATGAGAAATTTACAAATGGATATGGACAGGTTAGGTGAATGGGCCAAAATTTGGCAGATGGAGTTTAACGTGGATAAGTGAGGTTATCCAGTTCAGCTCCTACAGGCAATGGTCACGGTGGTGGTCCCACGGGCCATCGATCTGGTCGGGCGGAAACGACTCTCGTTCCTCCGGCCTGGGTATTCTGCTGCGGGGAGGCAACTTCACCGTCTCCGAGGTCAAGGAGGTGGTGGGCGGGCGACTCCTGGTAGCAGACGTAATGTACAAGAACGCTCCACTCCGGTTAATTAACGTGTATGGCCCGTCACAAGGAGCTGAGCGGCTGGAGGTTTTTCAGCAGCTCCCACTGCTGCTGGCGACCTCCAGGCCGGTCATTCTGGGCGGGGACTTCAACTGCATCATCGATGCGGCTGGACGATCCGGCAGGGCCGGAAGCAGATTGGACGCTACGTCCAGATCCCTGATGGAAACAGTTAAGGATGCCAAGCTGCACGACGTCTTCAGCAACCCTGCAGACGGAGCGCAGCGTAGATACACCTGGTCGCGGCCAGACGGGTCCATTCGTTCCAGGATAGACTTCCTCTTTGTGTCCCGTGCATTCACAGTCAGATCCACCGAGGTCAAGCCGGTGTTCTTCTCTGACCACTGCATCCTACTGGCGGACTGCCACTTGGAGAAGGACCTGAGGGTGGGCAGGGGGGCATGGAAGCTATTCGTGCAACTGCTGACCCCAGAGAACATTGAGGAGCTCAAGAGGGCTTATGAAGGTTGGAGAACCATGAAACCCCTCTTTGAGTCCCTGACACACTGGTGGGAAGCGATCAAGGGAAACACCAAGAGGTTTTTCATCCTCAAAAGCATCCAGAAAGCTAGAAAGGAAGAGAGGGAAATGTCCCGACTCCAGAAAAACATGCAGAATCTGCTCCGGCTGCAGTCGGTGGGGGTCGATGTCAAGGAAGAACTCCAAGAGGTGAAGAGCCAGCAAGCCTCGCACTTTGCCTCCAAGAACATCTTCCGTTCCAGAGTCCGCTCCGTGGAGCAGGATGAGACGTGCTCACGTTTCTTCTTCCAAAAGGAACAGAGAGAGAGCTCTGTGTTCAGCAGCCTGAATGAAGAAGACAGATCAGTAAAGTCAGCGCAGTCCGACATTTTGAGGATCAGCAAATCCTTTTATGCCGGATTTTATGACGTGAAGCCGACGGACAGCACGGCCTCCCAGTCCTCCTTGTCCTCTATCACGGAGGTCTTAGGCGACAGTACACGGGAGAGGCTGGACAAACCGCGAACTCCTGACGAACTGACTTAGGCCCTTGAGTCCTTCGA
The DNA here is from genome assembly GCF_964194155.1 of Cetorhinus maximus. NCBI lineage: Eukaryota > Metazoa > Chordata > Chondrichthyes > Lamniformes > Cetorhinidae > Cetorhinus > Cetorhinus maximus. Next base: position 145,775 of record NW_027596534.1, on the reverse strand, counting down.
GAAGAGTAAATCTCCCCAGAAGCGACGGCTTGCCGGCGGAGTTGTATTGGGCTCTGTGGGACTGGATGGGCCCAGACCTGCTAGGGGTGTACGAGAGTATGCTCCTGGCCGGCAGTATGTCAGAATCCATGAGGAAAGGCATCATCACCCTCATGTACAAGCACAAGGAAGAAAGGGAGGAAATTAGAAATTGGCGACCCATTTCACTGTTGAATGTGGACTATAAGATTCTGTCCAAGGTCATCGCCAATCGGGTCAAATCCGCTCTGGAATTGGTGATACACCCTGACCAGACCTGCACTGTGCCGGGCAGGAAGATCTCTGACAGCCTGGCGCTGCTCAGGGATACGATTGCCTATGTGCAGGACAGGGGTGTGGACACCTGCCTCATCAGCCTGGATTAGGAGAAAGCCTTTGACAGAATATCGCACACCTACATGGTGGATGTGCTCTCAAAATGGGGTTTGGGGAGGGAATTCGCAATTGGATCCAGTTGGATCCTACTCTACACTAACATCAGTAGCGCAGTCTCAATCAATGGGTGGGAATCAGATAGCTTTCCAATTAAATCTGGAGTCAGGCAGGGCTGTCCTCTCTCGCCTGTTCTTTGCTGAGTCCATCAGGAAGGATCCGGGCATTAGAGGAGTTACGATCCCAGGCAGTGGAGGCACTCAGATCAAAGCCTCCCTGTACATGGACGATGTCGCCGTCTTCTGTTCTGATCCGCTGTCGGTGTGCAGACTGATCCACATCTGCGACCAGTTCGAACTGGACTCGGGAGCCAAGGTAAATCGTGGGAAGAGCGAGGCCGTGTTCTTTGGGAACTGGGCTGACCGATCCTTTGTCCCCTTCACCGTCAGTGCTGACGGCCTGAAGGTGCTGGGGATATGGTTCAGAGGGACCGGGGTATGCGTTAGAAACTGGAAGGATCCAGTGTCTATGGTGAAAAGGAAACTGGGAATCTGGGAGCGACGCTTCCTCTCCGTTGCGGGTAAGAACCTGGTCATCAGGTGTGAGGCACTCTCGCTGTTGCTGTACATGGCGCAGGTCTGGCCCATTCCAGACTGCTGCGCGACGGCGATCACCCGAGCCATCTTCCGCTTTATCTGGAGGTCGAAAATGGATCGTGTCCGCAGGGACGCGCTGTATAAGCCTCTAGATAAAGGGGGAATAAACGTGCCCAACATCGCCCTCACACTGATGGCCACCTTTGTGTGCGGCTGTATCAAGCTGTGCGTAGACCCTCGGTACGCAAACACCAGGTGTCACTACGTGCTGAGGTTCTACCTGTCCCCGGTTTAGCGAAGGATGGGTGTGGCCACGCTGCCGCGGAACGCTCCAAGTAGTTGGACCGTGCCGTACCACCTGTCCCTGGTGGAAAACTTTATGCAGAAAAACACCTTTGACCCCAAGTCCATCAGGCAGTGGTCGGCACGTAACGTCCTATAGGCCCTGCGGGGAAAGGAGATGGTGGATCCTGTGCGATGTTTCCCCGAGCAGACTGTCAAAGTCGTTTGGCAGAATGCCTCGTCTCCAGAACTTTCCAACAAGCACCAAGACGTAGCTTGGCTGGTGGTGAGAAATGCCCTCCCCGTCAGATCCTTCCTGAAGTCTCACCCTCTCTGCATGTTGACCTCGAGGTGGCTGTCGTGGGGACGAGACCGTTGTTCACCTCTTTGTGGAATGTGCGTTTGCAAAGAAGGTCTGCAGAGAGTTGCCGTGGTTTTTGTCGCGGTTCATCCCAAGCAGTTCTGTGACACAGGTCTCTGTGCTCTACGTGTTGATCCCAGGGACAGGGACGCACATCGAGACAAGCAGGTGGAGGATCATCTACTCGGTGAAAGACGCTCTTTGGTCTGCCCGAAACTTGTTGGTCTTCCAGTGCAATGAGTTGTCCCCAGCAGAGTGTTGCAGACTGGCTGGCACATTCCAAGGCCGAGGACTACGTGCTGAGGGACGCACTAAAGCTTGGGGCAGCCGCCACAAATGCGCAGTGGGGAACGGTCGCTGTCTAAGACCTTTCAGCCATAGTGCACCGAGGGACTGGGAAAGGTATAGACCCCTCGGCCTGAAAGACTCACATTGAATGTATGCGGTGAATATTACATTTATCACAATTGTATTGAAGCACCTCAGAGTGCAACATGATCTATGTAGATAACTTGAAGACTATTGCACTGTCTGACTGCCTGTAATGAGCATGTTGAAATGTCTGTAATGTTCATTGATCGTATTGAAGCGTCGCAGGGTGCGACATGATCTATTTGAAAAACTGGAATATGATTGCACTTTTTGCGATGGCCATTTTGAAATGTTTTGTAATGTTCTTTCAGATATTTTATGGATAAGGTATATTTTTCCACAAAAAAACGACAACAGTTACAAAGAAAACCAACAGCAGCAACAACAGCTCTTCTCCACAGTCTGAATTAGAATTTCAGAGTCAGAAAACAGAGCAAAAAAACACGCAGCGTCCTGAAATGACAAACCTGAAATGAAAGTGTACTTAGTGTATCAAGCCTTTAAACTGCATTGCTGAAAACTCCTTCCTGCCTGCTAGTGCAACAAGATGCTGCAAAGTATATTACACAGCGAATCAGGCCTTCAGTCGTCTTGACTTGTGCAGCTCCAGTGACTTCAGGCCTCCAAAAGCAGGCCAGTATTTGAAAGGGCTCCTCTTGACAAGTGTAAGACCCTGATCAAACTAAATATTTTAATTTTCTTAACCAGTGAGATTGAACGAACCGTGATGCATGTCCAAGACAAAATAGAATATAAAGCAATGTAAAGTAAATTAATAACAAATTGAGAAAGTAAATATGGAACACAAAATATTTTAAAACTAGGGCACAGGTTAAAAACATGATCCTAATTTCTGTTGAACTGAATGAGGCGAGTCATTACAGTGCGTGACCGATTTGTTTAAGTGTGCGGGCCCATTAAACTTTTTGCACAGCCGCGCAAATTTAAAGGGGCTTATGTGGCGGTGTGTCTGTGAGGAAACCTTACTGAGGTAAAAGGTGATTGAAAAAGTCAAGCCTTTCTCCCCTAGCAGTTACCACTGAGGACAGAAATAATACCGAGCGCTGATCTATCACCGAGCACTGAGGCCGGCCAAGGGGAGGCATCTGAAAGCTGCAGAGAGAGCAAGAAGCCAGGATGGACGACTGAGAATACTGGCTGAGATAGACAGCAAAAACTGTGACACAAGCTCAGGTAAGCGTGGTGTTTTGCAGTTCAAGTTCATCACTTTGTGACAGTATAGGTATTTTTCACTTTCCTAGGATAAGGCTGTTCCCTTTCTAGAAGTTAGAAACAGCCGTGCAGATGTATTTTCTGCGCTCCTTTGCTTGCCTGCTGAATAGGACTGATGGGAGGGGAAAAGGTGATTAAAAGAGAGCCGACATCATTGCAGGCTGGCAGATGGTGTGCTGTGCTGTGCACGCAGGTGGTTTTGTTGTTTGGCTTGTGTGTGACTTCTGGTTGAAGCTGAAAGATTTCTAAAATTTTGAAGGAAATAATCTTCGAGAAGGGGAGAAACATTTTCAACATTTTAACAGGATCTAAGGCTGTTCGCTGTGTCGTACCTGTACTTATCCTTGCTGCCACCTGCCTTCTCACTGCTGATCATCATCTTGTGTTATTATAATGATATAATGCATTGGACTTATTTACTGTGACTTCATAACATGACACATTTCCCTTCTGGTGATGTCATGCTGACATCCCGTAAAGGAAATAGACCAACAGTCAGCCCAAAAGAAGGCCCAATGCCAAGCAAAGGAAGCCCATAAACGAGGATGCTAGACAGCTCGTACAAAAGAAAGCAGGGCATCAGGAAACAACTCAACAGCAGCTGACGTAGTACTCTCCAGGTTCAGTGCAGGAGAAGCACTGGAATCAGTAAAAAGTAATGCCCCTACATGTCTGAACATACAACTTAGGAGCAAGAGTAGGCCACTGGGCCCCAAGAGCCTGCTCCACTACTCAGAAGATCATGGCTGATCCGATTGTAACCTCAACCCCACATTCCTGCCTACCAGCGATAACCTTCCAACCCCGCCTTGTTAATCTATCCAGCTCTGTCTTGAAAATATTCAAAGACTCTGTTTCCACCACCTTTCGAGGAAGAGAGTTCCAAGGACTCTCTACACTCTGGGAGAAACGCTGCTGACTTTGCCTTCCCTGTAGATGTGGAAGGACTTTAGCTGCATACCTGGTCAGCTGGCAAGCTCCACAGACCGATCGGCGCAGGCTTGGAGGGCCGAAGGGCCTGTTCCTGTGCTGTACTTTTTTTTCTTCTTTGTTCTTTGACTGCTCAAGCTGAAAGCAAAGACAAAAATACAGCAGGCCTCGATCGAAGAACTCCTCTGCGCTGTGAGCTAGTTGCTCACACGGAAACTCAGCTACAAAGACTCATGGATTGTCTCTCATGCCTGTCACGTGTTCTCCCTTGTGACTGAGTGTTTCTCGAAATTTTCCATTACCTGCCAGTTACACGACACATCTAGCGCAACCGTAGACAGCGACCTTTCTCCATTACGCCTTTGCCCCAAACTTTAGTGCGTCCCTCAGCACGTAGTCCTGGACCTTGGAATGTGCCAACTCTTTGCAATGGAAGACCAACAAGTTTCGGACAGCCAAAGAGTGTCTTTCACCGAGTGGATCCTCCGGCGGTAGTTGATGTTTGTCTCGGCGTGTGTCCCTGGGAACAGCCCCTGGAGCACAGAGTCCATACCTGTGTCACGGAACTGCTCGGGATGCACCTCGACAAGAACCACGGCCACTCTCTTCAGAGTTCTGGTGATGAGGCATTCTGCCAAATGACCCTGACGGTCTGTTCGGCGAACCGTCCGCCGGAATCCACCATCTCCTTTTCCCGCAGGGCCTCTAGGGTGATACGTGCTAACCACTGCCTGATGGACTTGCGGACAAAGGTGTTTCTCTGCATAAGTTTTTCCACACGGGGCAGGTGATACGGCACTTGGAGCGTTCCGCGGCAGGGTGGCCAGACCCATCCTTCGCAACACCAGGGACAGGTAGAACCTCAGCACGTAGTGACGCTTGGTGTTTGGGTCTACACACAGCTTGATACTGCCATACACAAAGGTGGCCATCAGGATGAGGGTGATGTTGGGCATGTTTTTTCCCCCTTCATCCAGAGTTTTTTTACATCATGTCCCTGCAAACAGGATCAACTTTTGACCTCCAGATAAAGCGGAAGATGGCTGGCGTGATCGCCACAGCGCAGGAGTGAGGAATGGGCCAGACCCGCGCCACGTACAGCAACACCTGTCCCTGGTGGAAAAATTTATGCAGAAAAACACCTTTGACCACAAGTCCATCAGGCAGTGGTCAGCACGTAACGTCCTAGAGGCCCTGAGGGAAAAGGAGAGGGTGGACCCTGTGGGATGGTTCCCCGAGCAGACTGTCAAAGTCATTTGGCAGAATGCCTCATCGCCAGAACTTTCCAACAAGCACCAAGACGTAGCTTGGCTGGTGGTGAGAAAGGCCCTCCCCGTCAGATCCTTCCTACACGCCAGGAGGCTCACCCCCTCTGCACGTTGCCCTCGAGGTGGCTGTGGTGGGGAAGAGACCGTTGTTCACCTCCTTGTGGATTGTGCCTTTGCAAAGAAAGTCTGGAGAGAGATGCAGTGGTTGCTGTCGAGGTTCATCCCGAGCAGTTCTGTGACACAGGACTCTGTGCTCTACGGGCTGTTCCCAGGGACACACACCGAGACAAACATCGACTGCAGCTGGAGGATCATCAACTCGGTGAAAGAGGCGCTTTGGTCTGCCCGAAACTTGTTGGTCTTCCAGCACAAAGAGTTGTCCCCGACCGATTGTTGCGGACTGGCACAATCCAAAGTCCAGGACTACGTGCTGAGGGACGCACTAAAGCTTGGGGCAGCTGCCGCAAAGGCGCAATGGGGAAGGGTCGCTGTCTAAGACCTTTCTACCACAGCGCACCGAGAGACTGGGAACTGTTTAGAGCCCCTCGGGCTGTACAGCTCAAAATGAAAGGCTGTAAATGATTGTAATATTGTTTGTACTGATGCACCTGGTGATACATTTTGTAAAAGTTTAACCTGGATTGTACCCTTGTAATGTTGTTTTTGAAATGGTTTGGAATGTGATTGAAGATATTTTATGAATAAAGTATATTTTTACAAAAAAAAATCTGTTCTTATCAGTTTAATATCTGATACGTCCCTTATCTGGGGACCATATATTAAATTGATTTTTGGAGCAGGGAGATGGAATAGGGGCTTGCTCCGTCCACTCCACGCATCGACCCGGTATTGCAGTATCTCTGGGAATGGTGCACCACCCCTTTCCAGGGGATTTTCAATGCTAAAAATAGTTTTCTTACAAACATCTGCTTTCTTTACTTTTCAACATGCACATCTTTCAAAACACAACTTTCTTTCTTTCTCACTCACCCGCACCATCTACACACAAAAAACACGCACGCTCACCCAACGCTCACAGACACCACTCTCATCTCACAAACACTCTACCTCACTCATACAAAAACATTTTTCACTTGCAAATACACCTCTCAAACACTCTCTCAGCTGCACCTTTCGCCTCACAACATTTTCAACCAGCTCTCTGCTGCCGCTCCCGCCCGCTGCTGCTGCTGCTGCTGATACAGCAACAGTCAAAACTCACACCTCAAAGCTCACACACTTTACACAGCTACTCGGAAACGTCTACATCCACGTTCACACAATCCTTACACTGCACAAGGAGCCCATTCCGCCCGTCGTGACTGCACCAGCTCTCCCAATGAACATTTCACTTCGTGCCATTCTCCTGCCTTCTCCACGTAACCCAGCACATGCTTTCTTTTCAAATAATCATCTCATTCCCTCTTCAATTGAACCTGCCTCCGCCACGCTATCAGGCGGTGCATTCCAGACCCTGACCACTCGCTGCTCCTATCACTTTTGCTTCTTCTGCTAGTTACTTTAAACCTGTGCCCGCTCCTTCTCGATCCTTTCATCGGTGCAAGCAGTTTCTCCCTATCTACTCTCTCCAGATACCTCATGATTTTCAATACCTCTATCAAGTCTCCTCTCAGACTTCTTTTCCCCAAGGAATACAGTCCCAACTTCTCCAATCTTACTTCATAACTCAACTTCCTCGCCCCTGGAACCAAACTCGTAAACCTCTTCTGCACTCTCTCCAATGCCTTCACTACCCTCCTAAAATGCAAGTCAAAATGCAATCCATCAGAGTCAGCATGGCTTTATGAAGACTAAATCGTGTTTGACTAAATCGCTAGAGTTCTTTGAAGATGTGACAAGCAAAGTGGATAATGGCGATCCTGTAGATGTAGTATGTCTGGACTTCCAGAAGGCATTTGATAAGGTGCCGCACAAAAGATTAATACACAAGATAAGATCACACGCAGCTAAGGGTAATATATTTGCTTGGATAGAGCTTTGGCTAACCAACAGAAAGCAGAGAGTCAGGATAAATGGGTCTTTTGTGGATGGCAAGCTGTAACTAGTGGGGTGCCACAGGGTTCGGTCCTTGGGCCCCAACTATTTACTTGGATTCAGGAGTAGAAGGTACCATAGCTAAATTTGCAGATGACACCAAAATAGGTGGGAAAGTAAGTTGCAGTGAAGAAATGAGAAATTTACAAATGGATATGGACAGGTTAGGTGAATGGGCCAAAATTTGGCAGATGGAGTTTAACGTGGATAAGTGAGGTTATCCAGTTCAGCTCCTACAGGCAATGGTCACGGTGGTGGTCCCACGGGCCATCGATCTGGTCGGGCGGAAACGACTCTCGTTCCTCCGGCCTGGGTATTCTGCTGCGGGGAGGCAACTTCACCGTCTCCGAGGTCAAGGAGGTGGTGGGCGGGCGACTCCTGGTAGCAGACGTAATGTACAAGAACGCTCCACTCCGGTTAATTAACGTGTATGGCCCGTCACAAGGAGCTGAGCGGCTGGAGGTTTTTCAGCAGCTCCCACTGCTGCTGGCGACCTCCAGGCCGGTCATTCTGGGCGGGGACTTCAACTGCATCATCGATGCGGCTGGACGATCCGGCAGGGCCGGAAGCAGATTGGACGCTACGTCCAGATCCCTGATGGAAACAGTTAAGGATGCCAAGCTGCACGACGTCTTCAGCAACCCTGCAGACGGAGCGCAGCGTAGATACACCTGGTCGCGGCCAGACGGGTCCATTCGTTCCAGGATAGACTTCCTCTTTGTGTCCCGTGCATTCACAGTCAGATCCACCGAGGTCAAGCCGGTGTTCTTCTCTGACCACTGCATCCTACTGGCGGACTGCCACTTGGAGAAGGACCTGAGGGTGGGCAGGGGGGCATGGAAGCTATTCGTGCAACTGCTGACCCCAGAGAACATTGAGGAGCTCAAGAGGGCTTATGAAGGTTGGAGAACCATGAAACCCCTCTTTGAGTCCCTGACACACTGGTGGGAAGCGATCAAGGGAAACACCAAGAGGTTTTTCATCCTCAAAAGCATCCAGAAAGCTAGAAAGGAAGAGAGGGAAATGTCCCGACTCCAGAAAAACATGCAGAATCTGCTCCGGCTGCAGTCGGTGGGGGTCGATGTCAAGGAAGAACTCCAAGAGGTGAAGAGCCAGCAAGCCTCGCACTTTGCCTCCAAGAACATCTTCCGTTCCAGAGTCCGCTCCGTGGAGCAGGATGAGACGTGCTCACGTTTCTTCTTCCAAAAGGAACAGAGAGAGAGCTCTGTGTTCAGCAGCCTGAATGAAGAAGACAGATCAGTAAAGTCAGCGCAGTCCGACATTTTGAGGATCAGCAAATCCTTTTATGCCGGATTTTATGACGTGAAGCCGACGGACAGCACGGCCTCCCAGTCCTCCTTGTCCTCTATCACGGAGGTCTTAGGCGACAGTACACGGGAGAGGCTGGACAAACCGCGAACTCCTGACGAACTGACTTAGGCCCTTGAGTCCTTCGAGAAGAGTAAATCTCCCCAGAAGCGACGGCTTGCCGGCGGAGTTGTATTGGGCTCTGTGGGACTGGATGGGCCCAGACCTGCTAGGGGTGTACGAGAGTATGCTCCTGGCCGGCAGTATGTCAGAATCCATGAGGAAAGGCATCATCACCCTCATGTACAAGCACAAGGAAGAAAGGGAGGAAATTAGAAATTGGCGACCCATTTCACTGTTGAATGTGGACTATAAGATTCTGTCCAAGGTCATCGCCAATCGGGTCAAATCCGCTCTGGAATTGGTGATACACCCTGACCAGACCTGCACTGTGCCGGGCAGGAAGATCTCTGACAGCCTGGCGCTGCTCAGGGATACGATTGCCTATGTGCAGGACAGGGGTGTGGACACCTGCCTCATCAGCCTGGATTAGGAGAAAGCCTTTGACAGAATATCGCACACCTACATGGTGGATGTGCTCTCAAAATGGGGTTTGGGGAGGGAATTCGCAATTGGATCCAGTTGGATCCTACTCTACACTAACATCAGTAGCGCAGTCTCAATCAATGGGTGGGAATCAGATAGCTTTCCAATTAAATCTGGAGTCAGGCAGGGCTGTCCTCTCTCGCCTGTTCTTTGCTGAGTCCATCAGGAAGGATCCGGGCATTAGAGGAGTTACGATCCCAGGCAGTGGAGGCACTCAGATCAAAGCCTCCCTGTACATGGACGATGTCGCCGTCTTCTGTTCTGATCCGCTGTCGGTGTGCAGACTGATCCACATCTGCGACCAGTTCGAACTGGACTCGGGAGCCAAGGTAAATCGTGGGAAGAGCGAGGCCGTGTTCTTTGGGAACTGGGCTGACCGATCCTTTGTCCCCTTCACCGTCAGTGCTGACGGCCTGAAGGTGCTGGGGATATGGTTCAGAGGGACCGGGGTATGCGTTAGAAACTGGAAGGATCCAGTGTCTATGGTGAAAAGGAAACTGGGAATCTGGGAGCGACGCTTCCTCTCCGTTGCGGGTAAGAACCTGGTCATCAGGTGTGAGGCACTCTCGCTGTTGCTGTACATGGCGCAGGTCTGGCCCATTCCAGACTGCTGCGCGACGGCAATCACCCGAGCCATCTTCCGCTTTATCTGGAGGTCGAAAATGGATCGTGTCCGCAGGGACGCGCTGTATAAGCCTCTAGATAAAGGGGGAATAAACGTGCCCAACATCGCCCTCACACTGATGGCCACCTTTGTGTGCGGCTGTATCAAGCTGTGCGTAGACCCTCGGTACGCAAACACCAGGTGTCACTACGTGCTGAGGTTCTACCTGTCCCCGGTTTAGCGAAGGATGGGTGTGGCCACGCTGCCGCGGAACGCTCCAAGTAGTTGGATCGTGCCGTACCACCTGTCCCTGGTGGAAAACTTTATGCAGAAAAACACCTTTGACCCCAAGTCCATCAGGCAGTGGTCGGCACGTAACGTCCTATAGGCCCTGCGGGGAAAGGAGATGGTGGATCCTGTGCGATGTTTCCCCGAGCAGACTGTCAAAGTCGTTTGGCAGAATGCCTCGTCTCCAGAACTTTCCAACAAGCACCAAGACGTAGCTTGGCTGGTGGTGAGAAATGCCCTCCCCGCCAGATCCTTCCTGAAGTCTCACCCTCTCTGCATGTTGACCTCGAGGTGGCTGTCGTGGGGACGAGACCGTTGTTCACCTCTTTGTGGAATGTGCGTTTGCAAAGAAGGTCTGCAGAGAGTTGCCGTGGTTTTTGTCGCGGTTCATCCCAAGCAGTTCTGTGACACAGGTCTCTGTGCTCTACGTGTTGATCCCAGGGACAGGGACGCACATCGAGACAAGCAGGTGGAGGATCATCTACTCGGTGAAAGACGCTCTTTGGTCTGCCCGAAACTTGTTGGTCTTCCAGTGCAATGAGTTGTCCCCAGCAGAGTGTTGCAGACTGGCTGGCACATTCCAAGGCCGAGGACTACGTGCTGAGGGACGCACTAAAGCTTGGGGCAGCCGCCACAAATGCGCAGTGGGGAACGGTCGCTGTCTAAGACCTTTCAGCCATAGTGCACCGAGGGACTGGGAAAGGTATGGACCCCTCGGCCTGAAAGACTCACATTGAATGTATGCAGTGAATATTACATTTATCACAATTGTATTGAAGCACCTCAGAGTGCAACATGATCTATGTAGATAACTTGAATACTATTGCACTGTCTGACTGCCTGTAATGAGCATGTTGAAATGTCTGTAATGTTCATTGATCGTATTGAAGCGTCGCAGGGTGCGACATGATCTATTTGAAAAACTGGAATATGATTGCACTTTTTGCGATGGCCATTTTGAAATGTTTTGTAATGTTCTTTCAGATATTTTATGGATAAGGTATATTTTTCCACAAAAAAACGACAACAGTTACAAAGAAAACCAACAGCAGCAACAACAGCTCTTCTCCACAGTCTGAATTAGAATTTCAGAGTCAGAAAACAGAGCAAAAAAACACGCAGCGTCCTGAAATGACAAACCTGAAATGAAAGTGTACTTAGTGTATCAAGCCTTTAAACTGCATTGCTGAAAACTCCTTCCTGCCTGCTAGTGCAACAAGATGCTGCAAAGTATATTACACAGCGAATCAGGCCTTCAGTCGTCTTGACTTGTGCAGCTCCAGTGACTTCAGGCCTCCAAAAGCAGGCCAGTATTTGAAAGGGCTCCTCTTGACAAGTGTAAGACCCTGATCAAACTAAATATTTTAATTTTCTTAACCAGTGAGATTGAACGAACCGTGATGCATGTCCAAGACAAAATAGAATATAAAGCAATGTAAAGTAAATTAATAACAAATTGAGAAAGTAAATATGGAACACAAAATATTTTAAAACTAGGGCACAGGTTAAAAACATGATCCTAATTTCTGTTGAACTGAATGAGGCGAGTCATTACAGTGCGTGACCGATTTGTTTAAGTGTGCGGGCCCATTAAACTTTTTGCACAGCCGCGCAAATTTAAAGGGGCTTATGTGGCGGTGTGTCTGTGAGGAAACCTCTCCTCATATCTTGTATCCCACTGTGAAACCGTCTTCAGCTCCCAAATTGCACTCAGACAATGTGCTACATTTGCATATTGTGCAGGAGTCGGGGGAGGGGTCATGGGGCTGCCCCTTGTCTCTGTACTTGAAATGGCAGCCAGGCAGCAACTGTAGTGCTTCCTCAAATCCAACCTGAAGAAAAGGCAAGACATGTTGGGTGCTGAGAGGGAGAAGCATTGCCACTTTAGGTTCTACTTGGATTTTACTGAGGTAAAAGGTGATTGAAAAAGTCAAGCCTTTCTCCCCTAGCAGTTACCACTGAGGACAGAAATAATACCGAGCGCTGATCTATCACCGAGCACTGAGGCCGGCCAAGGGGAGGCATCTGAAAGCTGCAGAGAGAGCAAGAAGCCAGGATGGACGACTGAGAATACTGGCTGAGATAGACAGCAAAAACTGTGACACAAGCTCAGGTAAGCGTGGTGTTTTGCAGTTCAAGTTCATCACTTTGTGACAGTATAGGTATTTTTCACTTTCCTAGGATAAGGCTGTTCCCTTTCTAGAAGTTAGAAACAGCCGTGCAGATGTATTTTCTGCGCTCCTTTGCTTGCCTGCTGAATAGGACTGATGGGAGGGGAAAAGGTGATTAAAAGAGAGCCGACATCATTGCAGGCTGGCAGATGGTGTGCTGTGCTGTGCACGCAGGTGGTTTTGTTGTTTGGCTTGTGTGTGACTTCTGGTTGAAGCTGAAAGATTTCTAAAATTTTGAAGGAAATAATCTTCGAGAAGGGGAGAAACATTTTCAACATTTTAACAGGATCTAAGGCTGTTCGCTGTGTCGTACCTGTACTTATCCTTGCTGCCACCTGCCTTCTCACTGCTGATCATCATCTTGTGTTATTATAATGATATAATGCATTGGACTTATTTACTGTGACTTCATAACATGACACATTTCCCTTCTGGTGATGTCATGCTGACATCCCGTAAAGGAAATAGACCAACAGTCAGCCCAAAAGAAGGCCCAATGCCAAGCAAAGGAAGCCCATAAACGAGGATGCTAGACAGCTCGTACAAAAGAAAGCAGGGCATCAGGAAACAACTCAACAGCAGCTGACGTAGTACTCTCCAGGTTCAGTGCAGGAGAAGCACTGGAATCAGTAAAAAGTAATGCCCCTACATGTCTGAACATACAACTTAGGAGCAAGAGTAGGCCACTGGGCCCCAAGAGCCTGCTCCACTACTCAGAAGATCATGGCTGATCCGATTGTAACCTCAACCCCACATTCCTGCCTACCAGCGATAACCTTCCAACCCCGCCTTGTTAATCTATCCAGCTCTGTCTTGAAAATATTCAAAGACTCTGTTTCCACCACCTTTCGAGGAAGAGAGTTCCAAGGACTCTCTACACTCTGGGAGAAACGCTGCTGACTTTGCCTTCCCTGTAGATGTGGAAGGACTTTAGCTGCATACCTGGTCAGCTGGCAAGCTCCACAGACCGATCGGCGCAGGCTTGGAGGGCCGAAGGGCCTGTTCCTGTGCTGTACTTTTTTTTCTTCTTTGTTCTTTGACTGCTCAAGCTGAAAGCAAAGACAAAAATACAGCAGGCCTCGATCGAAGAACTCCTCTGCGCTGTGAGCTAGTTGCTCACACGGAAACTCAGCTACAAAGACTCATGGATTGTCTCTCATGCCTGTCACGTGTTCTCCCTTGTGACTGAGTGTTTCTCGAAATTTTCCATTACCTGCCAGTTACACGACACATCTAGCGCAACCGTAGACAGCGACCTTTCTCCATTACGCCTTTGCCCCAAACTTTAGTGCGTCCCTCAGCACGTAGTCCTGGACCTTGGAATGTGCCAACTCTTTGCAATGGAAGACCAACAAGTTTCGGACAGCCAAAGAGTGTCTTTCACCGAGTGGATCCTCCGGCGGTAGTTGATGTTTGTCTCGGCGTGTGTCCCTGGGAACAGCCCCTGGAGCACAGAGTCCATACCTGTGTCACGGAACTGCTCGGGATGCACCTCGACAAGAACCACGGCCACTCTCTTCAGAGTTCTGGTGATGAGGCATTCTGCCAAATGACCCTGACGGTCTGTTCGGCGAACCGTCCGCCGGAATCCACCATCTCCTTTTCCCGCAGGGCCTCTAGGGTGATACGTGCTAACCACTGCCTGATGGACTTGCAGACAAAGGTGTTTCTCTGCATAAGTTTTTCCACACGGGGCAGGTGATACGGCACTTGGAGCGTTCCGCGGCAGGGTGGCCAGACCCATCCTTCGCAACACCAGGGACAGGTAGAACCTCAGCACGTAGTGACGCTTGGTGTTTGGGTCTACACACAGCTTGATACTGCCATACACAAAGGTGGCCATCAGGATGAGGGTGATGTTGGGCATGTTTTTTCCCCCTTCATCCAGAGTTTTTTTACATCATGTCCCTGCAAACAGGATCCACTTTTGACCTCCAGATAAAGCGGAAGATGGCTGGCGTGATCGCCACAGCGCAGGAGTGAGGAATGGGCCAGACCTGCGCCACGTACAGCAACACCTGTCCCTGGTGGAAAAATTTATGCAGGAAAACACCTTTGACCACAAGTCCATCAGGCAGTGGTCAGCACGTAACGTCCTAGAGGCCCTGAGGGAAAAGGAGTGGGTGGACCCTGTGGGATGGTTCCCCGAGCAGACTGTCAAAGTCATTTGGCAGAATGCCTCATCGCCAGAACTTTCCAACAAACACCAAGACGTGGCTTGGCTGGTGGTGAGAAAGGCCCTCCCCGTCAGATCCTTCCTACACGCCAGGAGGCTCACCCCCTCTGCACGTTGCCCTCGAGGTGGCTGTGGTGGGGAAGAGACCGTTGTTCACCTCCTTGTGGATTGTGCCTTTGCAAAGAAAGTCTGGAGAGAGATGCAGTGGTTGCTGTCGAGGTTCATCCCGAGCAGTTCTGTGACACAGGACTCTGTGCTCTACGGGCTGTTCCCAGGGACACACACCGAGACAAAAATCAACTGCAGCTGGAGGATCATCAACTCGGTGAAAGACGCGCTTTGGTCTACCCGAAACTTGTTGGTCTTCCAGCACAAAGAGTTGTCCCCGACCGATTGTTGCGGACTGGCACAATCCAAAGTCCAGGACTACGTGCTGAGGGACGCACTAAAGCTTGGGGCAGCTGCCGCAAAGGCGCAATGGGGAAGGGTCGCTGTCTAAGACCTTTCTGCCACAGCGCACCGAGAGACTGGGAACTGTTTAGAGCCCCTCGGGCTGTACAGCTCAAAATGAAAGGCTGTAAATGATTGTAATATTGTTTGTACTGATGCACCTGGTGATACATTTTGTAAAAGTTTAACCTGGATTGTACCCTTGTAATGGTGTTTTTGGAATGGTTTGGAATGTGATTGAAGATATTTTATGAATAAAGTATATTTTTGCAAAAAAAAAAAAAAAAAAATCTGTTCTTATCAGTTTAATATCTGATACGTCCCTTATCTGGGGACCATATATTAAATTGATTTTTGGAGCAGGGAGATGGAATAGGGGCTTACTCCGTCCACTCCACGCATCGACCCGGTATTGCAGTATCTCTGGGAATGGTGCACCACCCCTTTCCAGGGGATTTTCAATGCTAAAAATAGTTTTCTTACAAACATCTGCTTTCTTTACTTTTCAACATGCACATCTTTCAAAACACAACTTTCTTTCTTTCTCACTCACCCGCACCATCTACACACAAAAAACACGCACGCTCACCCAACGCTCACAGACACCACTCTCATCTCACAAACACTCTACCTCTTTCACTTGCAAATACACCTCTCAAACACTCTCTCAGCTGCACCTTTCGCCTCACAACATTTTCAACCAGCTCTCTGCTGCCGCTCCCGCCCGCTGCTGCTGCTGCTGCTGATACAGCAACAGTCAAAACTCACACCTCAAAGCTCACACACTTTACACAGCTACTCGGAAACGTCTACATCCACGTTCACACAATCCTTACACTGCACAAGGAGCCCATTCCGCCCGTCGTGACTGCACCAGCTCTCCCAATGAACATTTCACTTCGTGCCATTCTCCTGCCTTCTCCACGTAACCCAGCACATGCTTTCTTTTCAAATAATCATCTCATTCCCTCTTCAATTGAACCTGCCTCCGCCACGCTATCAGGCGGTGCATTCTAGACCCTGACCACTCGCTGCTCCTATCACTTTTGCTTCTTCTGCTAGTTACTTTAAACCTGTGCCCGCTCCTTCTCGATCCTTTCATCGGTGCAAGCAGTTTCTCCCTATCTACTCTCTCCAGATACCTCATGATTTTCAATACCTCTATCAAGTCTCCTCTCAGACTTCTTTTCCCCAAGGAATACAGTCCCAACTTCTCCAATCTTACTTCATAACTCAACTTCCTCGCCCCTGGAACCAAACTCGTAAACCTCTTCTGCACTCTCTCCAATGCCTTCACTACCCTCCTAAAATGCAAGTCAAAATGCAATCCATCAGAGTCAGCATGGCTTTATGAAGACTAAATCGTGTTTGACTAAATCGCTAGAGTTCTTTGAAGATGTGACAAGCAAAGTGGATAATGGCGATCCTGTAGATGTAGTATGTCTGGACTTCCAGAAGGCATTTGATAAGGTGCCGCACAAAAGATTAATACACAAGATAAGATCACACGCAGCTAAGGGTAATATATTTGCTTGGATAGAGCTTTGGCTAACCAACAGAAAGCAGAGAGTCAGGATAAATGGGTCTTTTGTGGATGGCAAGCTGTAACTAGTGGGGTGCCACAGGGTTCGGTCCTTGGGCCCCAACTATTTACTTGGATTCAGGAGTAGAAGGTACCATAGCTAAATTTGCAGATGACACCAAAATAGGTGGGAAAGTAAGTTGCAGTGAAGAAATGAGAAATTTACAAATGGATATGGACAGGTTAGGTGAATGGGCCAAAATTTGGCAGATGGAGTTTAACGTGGATAAGTGAGGTTATCCAGTTCAGCTCCTACAGGCAATGGTCACGGTGGTGGTCCCAAGGGCCATCGATCTGGTCGGGCGGAAATGACTCTCGTTCCTCCGGCCTGGGTATTCTGCTGCGGGGAGGCAACTTCACCGTCTCCGAGGTTAAGGAGGTGGTGGGCGGGCGACTCCTCGTAGCAGACGTAATGTACAAGAACGCTCCACTCCGGTTAATTAACGTGTATGGCCCGTCACAAGGAGCTGAGCGGCTGGAGGTTTTTCAGCAGTTCCCACTGCTGCTGGCGACCTCCAGGCCGGTCATTCTGGGCGGTGACTTCAACTGCATCATCGATGCGGCTGGACGATCCGGCAGGGCCGGCAGCAGATTGGACGCTACGTCCAGATCCCTGATGGAAACAGTTAAGGATGCCAAGCTGCACGACGTCTTCAGCAACCCTGCAGACGGAGCGCAGCGTAGATACACCTGGTCGCGGCCAGACGGGTCCATTCGTTCCAGGATAGACTTCCTCTTTGTGTCCCGTGCATTCACAGTCAGATCCACCGAGGTCAAGCCGGTGTTCTTCTCTGACCACTGCCTCCTACTGGCGGACTGCCACTTGGAGAAGGACCTGAGGGTGGGCAGGGGGGCATGGAAGCTATTCGTGCAACTGCTGACCCCAGAGAACATTGAGGAGCTCAAGAGGGCTTATGAAGGTTGGAGAACCATGAAAACCCTCTTTGAGTCCCTGACACACTGGTGGGAAGCGATCAAGGGAAACACCAAGAGGTTTTTCATCCTCAAAAGCATCCAGAAAGCTAGAAAGGAAGAGAGGGAAATGTCCCGACTCCAGAAAAACATGCAGAATCTGCTCCGGCTGCAGTCGGTGGGGGTCGATGTCAAGGAAGAACTCCAAGAGGTGAAGAGCCAGCAAGCCTCGCACTTTGCCTCGGAGGCCTCCAAGATCATCTTCCGTTCCAGAGTCCGCTCCGTGGAGCAGGATGAGACGTGCTCACGTTTCTTCTTCCAAAAGGAACAGAGAGAGAGCTCTGTGATCAGCAGCCTGAATGAAGAAGACAGATCAGTAAAGTCAGCGCAGTCCGACATTTTGAGGATCAGCAAATCCTTTTATGCCGGATTTTATGACGTGAAGCCGACGGACAGCACGGCCTCCCAGTCCTCCTTGTCCTCTATCACGGAGGTCTTAGGCGACAGTACACGGGAGAGGCTGGACAAACCGCGAACTCCTGACGAACTGACTTAGGCCCTTGAGTCCTTCGAGAAGAGTAAATCTCCCCAGAAGCGACGGCTTGCCGGTGGAGTTATATTCGGCTCTGTGGGACTGGATGGGCCCGGACCTGCTAGAAGTGTACGAGAGTATGCTCCTGGCCGGCAGCATGTCAGAATCCATGAGGAAAGGCATCATCACCCTCATCTACAAGCACAAGGGGGGAAGGGAGGAAATTAGAAATTGGCGACCCATTTCGCTGTTGAATGTGGACTATAAGATTCTGTCCAAGGTCATCGCCAACCGGGTCAAATCCGCTCTGGAATTGGTGATCCACCATGACCAGACCTGCACTGTGCCGGGCAGGAAGATCTCGGACAGCCTCGCGCTGCTCAGGGATACGATTGCCTATGTACAGGACAGGTGTGTGGATACCTGCCTCATCAGCTTGGATCAGGAGAAGGCCTTTGACAGAATATCGCACACCTACATGGTGGATGTGCTCTCCAAATTGGGGTTTGGGGAGGGAATTCGAAATTGGATCCAACTGCTCTACACTAACATCAGTAGCGCAGTCTCGATCAATGGGTGGGAAACAGATAGCTTTCCGATTAAATCTGGAGTCAGGCAGGGCTGTCTTCTCTCGCCTGTTCTTTTCGTGTGTTGCATAGAACCCTTTGCCGAGTCCATCAGGAAGGATCCGGGCATAAGAGGAGTGACGATCCCAGGCAGTGGAGGCACTCAGTTCAAAGCCTCCCTGCACATGGATGATGTCGCCGTCTTCTGCTCGGATCCGCTGTCGGTGCGCAGACTGATCCACATCCGCGACCAGTTCGAACTGGCCTCGGGAGCCAAGGTAAATCGTGGGAAGAGCGAGGCCATGTTCTTTGGGAAGTGGGCTGACCGATCCTTTGTCCCCTTCACTTTTAGGGCTGACGGCCTGAAGGTGCTGGGGATATGGTTCGGAGGGACCGGGGCATGCGTTAGAAACTGGAAGGAGCGAGTGTCTATGGTGAAAAGGAAACTGGGCATGTGGGAGCGACGCTCCCTCTCCATTGCGGGTAAGAACCTGGTCATCAGGTGTGAGGCACTCTCGCTGTTGCTGTACGTAGCGCAGGTCTGGCCCATTCCACACTCCTGCGTGGTGGTGATCACACGAGCCATCTTCCGCTTTATCTGGAGGTCAAAAATGGATCGTGTCCGCAGAGATGCGATGTACAAGCCTCTAGATAAAGGGGGAAAAACCGTGCCCAACATCGCCCTCATGCTGATGGCCACCTTTGTGTGTGGCTGCGTCAAGCGGTGCATAGACTCTCAGTACGCAAACACCAAGTGTCACTACGTGCTGAGGTTCTACCTGTCCCCGGTGTTGCGAAGGATGGGTCTGGCCACGCTGCCGCGGAACGCTCCAAGTAGTTGGACCGTGCCCTACCACCTGTCCCTCGTGGAAAAATTTATGCAGAAAAACACCTTTGACCACAAGTCCATCAGGCAGTGGTCAGCACGTAACGTCCTAGAGGCCCTGAGGGAAAAGGAGAGGGTGGACCCTGTGGGATGGTTCCCCGAGCAGACTGTCAAAGTCATTTGGCAGAATGCCTCATCGCCAGAACTTTCCAACAAGCACCAAGACGTAGCTTGGCTGGTGGTGAGAAAGGCCCTCCCCGTCAGATCCTTCCTACACGTCAGGAGTCTCACCCCCTCTGCACGTTGCCCTCGAGGTGGCTGTGGTGGGGAAGAGACCGTTGTTCACCTCCTTGTGGATTGTGCCTTTGCAAAGAAAGTCTGGAGAGAGATGCAGTGGTTGCTGTTGAGGTTCATCCCGAGCAGTTCTGTGACACGGGACTCTGTGCTCTACGGGCTGTTCCCAGGGACACACACCGAGACAAACATCAACTGCAGCTGGAGGATCATCAACTCGGTGAAAGAGGCGCTTTGGTCTGCCCGAAACTTGTTGGTCTTCCAGCACAAAGAGTTGTCCCCGACCGATTGTTGCGGACTGGCACAATCCAAAGTCCAGGACTACGTGTTGTGGGATGCACTAAATCTTGGAGCAGCTGCCGCAAAGGCGCAATGGGGAAGGGTCGCTGTCTAAGACCTTTCTACCACAGCGCACCGAGGGACTGGGAACTGTTTAAATCCCCTCGGGCTGTACAGCTCAAAATGAAAGGCTGTAAATGATTGTAATATTGTTTGTACTGATGCACCTGGTGATACATTTTGTAAAAGTTTAACCTGGATTGTACCCTTGTAATGTTGTTATTGAAATGGTTTTGAATGTGATTGAAGATTTTTTATGAATAAAGTATATTTTTGCAAAAAAAAGAAAAAAAAGGTTCTCCCAGGACGAGGCTAGCCCATTGCACTTCGGGTGTGCTAACGCCTGCGATGTCCCCAAATGCGGGATACTCGACTGCAAAATTTGTGGTAGTGGGGGACTGCGTTCGCTCTCTCCCCTGATTCACAATTCAAAAAATAGATTTCATATCTTTCATTTTCTCTTCTATTTCCTGTCAGCAACCTTTTCTGAAAAAAAGAAATATATAACCCCCAATGTGTGCTCTTCAAAATCTATACTGGACTGGTTATTTAGTTTTTTCTTTCCTCCTCGCAAATATTATCCAACCCCCATTCTTTTCCTCCCTGTCATTATCAGCCGGCAATTATTCCATCTCTGCATCATTTTCGCCAGACCGTTTGTTTCGTGGCCGCCAAATTACTCGCGCCATTTTTAACCCCGCGTTTGCCCACTCAAAAATCTCTCTCAAACAACCCCCATCTAACACCCAACCCACCATCACAACAGTCCCCGCACTCCCAGCACCGCCCCACCCCCTATCTCTCTGGACGTCTGTATAAATACAAACTCATATCAGTCAGCTATTAACTCATATGCATTCACCATTTTAAACATGTAGCAGCGACCCCTCACTATTTCAAACATGAACAAGCACCCTGTCCCCATGTTCATTCAAATTATCCCCCTCCGAAACGAACAGCAGCCTCCCACCTCCTCTGTATAATCTCCCCCTTAATCAGCCCCCTGTGTGACTCCTACCTTCTGAAACTCCTGCCTCCTCTCCCCATGTGTAAAGTCTTTCCCTGCCCCTTCTGCAGCTCACTTCCCCTGCTGTGGGTCCATCAATTCACCTGTGATTATTCCTTGAAGGCTTAAATAGCGCAAAGCGAAGAAATAAACAGAAAGAAAACTGGAGAAAGGCAGATAGAAACCTAAACCCTCAGTAAAATGACCACCGGGAATCCCGTTTAACCGTCAGAATGATCGCGCAGCCCAAATTACACGCATTATCCCTGAATTATAACAAGATTTTAGGCAGCTTCACTTTAGGACTTTTCATTTCCTCTTGTGGGGCTCCTGTTCCTCACACACTGGAGGCTAACATGTAAGTTTTAGATTGCAAGGCTGGGCTACTTTAACCCCAAGATTTTCTTTTTGAAACTCCAGGCCCACAGTCCAACAGGAACTGGTTAACCGGAGCCACCGAAAACCAGGGTCCCGGAGAGGAATTGAAATCTCGGGGTAAGAAACGGACACAAACTCACGTGGGCCCATGGAGCACGGCCTTGGAGAAGGTCTCAGGAAACTCCTGAAGAAGAAGAGTCCTTGTCCCAGTCTGGATCTTCAGATTGCAGGTTTCAAAATAAAAATTCTTTGAGGGGTGGGGGAGAAAATTAATTCCATTAAAACAGAGAGCAAAGAACATTTTCAAACAAAATAACGCAAGAGCCAATGAATCACTCTCAGTTACAACTCAGCAACATCCAAATACAAACAAGTCAAAGAGTTATAAAGCAGATTGAGACAGAGGGAACACACACGCACATTAAGCCAGAGTGGGGACTAGCTCCGCACTCTGGAGGCGGTTTTCGGATTGGGTTCCTAGCCAGGTATATCCTGAATGAGCAGTTTGCAGACTCCACCCCTGGCATGTTGGGATGTCTCTCAATCTGCTCCCCAGGAGGCCTGACCATTGATATGTTAATCCCAGGGCAGGACAACTTTCTGATTCTTCCTGTCCTTTGATGTGTTCACCCCAGGAAAACAATGTTTCAGCCATTTTCTGGTTAATGTTAAAACTTTAACTCATCTTGTCGGGAATGTCACTGCAGTTTGAAATATCAAACACTAAACCCCCAACACAAGACTGTGCAAAGCATGTGGATTGTTACTGAGATTCCGTCTGTGATTTTTAGTGATGTCAGTGTGGATTGTGTAATCTGTGTGTGTGTGAGTGTTGCTGGTCCCATAATGTAACGCAAATGTCTCCTTGCAGCCTCTCAGTACGCCACTCATGGTCCCCTGGTACTTTTTGGATTGTCTGGAGAAGACATTGAAAGAATTAGAGTTAAACAATGCTAACACTAGCTGCACTGCGACGAGTATATGAGAGCTTATTCTTATCCAGGGGTGTATGTCCACATTCAGCCCCCATTCCCACACTTGCTCCCGCCGTCGGATCTCTCAAGTGCTCTTCCGTATCATTGATTAGCCTTTTAAACACCGCCTGTAACACGTAATGCTGATTCCTCACCTTTCGTAAGTCACCTTTAAACTTTGTCAGACTTTCGGGAAGGTGGGGAATTGGGGCCTGCTTAGGTTCCTCATAGTGTTCCAGGGCATGGTGGAGTGTGTCGGAGGCGTTGACTGAGACCTGACCCCTTTGTTGGACGTACATTATTCACGCTGTGTCTGATAGTAACTGGGAGCCGGGGTTCCCTTGTATCCTGAGCGGGTGTGATGGTTTTCTCTGTGGGTAATTTCTAATATACAACCCTCCGTTCGGTTGTACCCGCATTTGTCCAGCACCCCCCCCCCGTTCCAACTGGATGGGAGCAAATTGTGAGGCTACCTTTCCTCCTGCACCCGCTCAGTGATACCCTGTGTATGCCCTCATTCTTGCGTATGGCATGCATATCTATGGGGTAGTACCGGAGGGAGTCATTGTCTCGGATTAACCCAATGTTCTCCACTCGGTACTGAGGGTGTGGGCCCGTGTCTGCTGTGACTGAGGGGATTGCCCATACCTAACACGTTCATTTGGTTTGAGGTGCACTTCTGAATCACCGCATACACCCTGGTCACTCCTTTCAATGTACATGCGTCGATGACGCCTGGGTTCTTGGCCATCCCCCACAACCGGGCACTGTTGATCCAGCCCGGTACCTCCCCACTTTGGATCTGGCCCAGATTTTGTCTTAATTGCCCGATCAGCCACTGGCCGTAAGCTGGCTTTTTTAGGTGCTGCCCTCTTGTCGTTCCTCCCTTTCTATTAATTGGCTGGTGGCTTTAGCATGGGTCTCTATAACGTGTACGCTTTCCAATACAGATGCCACACTCTTGCCCCCTAGGGCCGCTGCCGTTTCACCACCCCTCGCTACTCTTATGAGCAAGCTGCCTCATGATCCCTTTAAGATTCGTGACCTCGGAGTTGATTCCTTGAATGTCGAGAGAGTTTACCAGGGAAGTCCCTGTGTTCACCCCTGTCAGTACATTGTTAACTAACTCTCTCTTCTGGCGGTGGAAAGCAGGATGTCCCCTGAATCTAGTGGCACCCGTGGCGTCGGCCGGCTGATTAATCACAGCCTTACTCAGTAATTTGTACAGTTTTCGTAGGGGCGCTTGGTTACTGCAATACTCAGGCAGTTGCATACCTGCCAGGTTCACAATTACCTGTACAATTTCATGTTTAACATTATCATACAAGAGTTCATCGTCCGTATACAGTACCAGTCCATTCTGTGGCCCAGGGGTCATGTCTGGGCAAGATAGTCTCTGTGGTGTCGTCGTGTCCTGTGATAGCAGGGTGGTGTCGGTCCGGGGGTCCGCCGTTGCAGTCAACTCTCCGTGTTTGGCCCTCAAGATCCAATGCCAGGTATCTGTCATTCCCAAGTCTTCCTCCCCGGGACAGTGACCCCAGTTGTTGTTCTCCTGGGGTGTGAAGGTAAATTGCGAAAAATCTCTCACACACTGTATCTCTCACACACTGTAGCTTTCTCCTTTACGTCCCTCCTTGTGCACAGCCCACGGTGACCCTCCCCGTAGTTGAGGATTCCCCCTTTTCTCTTTCAGATGGCCAGTCCTCCAGATCGGGAATGAATCCTAAACCACTTGGCTAACACAGTACGGACTGCTCGTTGCCCGTTTTCCTCCCACTGCCTGGTAATTTAGTCTTTCTTACTTACATCATACCTTTTCAGTTGTGACCAGTGTTTCCACCTAGCTTTTCCCTTCATATCGGCGCAGGCACGTGAATAATTCCGTACGGTCCAGTCCATTTTGGGGCAAAACCTGGTTGGCTAGGGGTGATTTGAACAAACACCATGTCTCCGACCTCAGCCGGTGGTGACGGGGGTCCCCCTTTTGTCCTCTCTTCTAAATCCCTGATAGCCTGTTGGTCCTTCACTTCCTGTTGTAATTCCTTTAGCTGTCCATCCAATTGCTTAATATCATTTTTAATTTTATCTCTGATGGGTCCCATATCCTCACTTCCGGTGGCTCTGCCCTCTGGCAAGCGCATCGCCCTCCCGGTCAGCAACTCATAAAGGGGTTTATCTTAAATCCAGCATTTTTCAGTGTCCTTATGACTATCAGGAGAGCTCCGATGTGGCCCCTTTCCGATTCTGACGCTATTAGGATATCATCTGCATATTATAAGATTGTACTGTTGTTAGACTCTACGTCGCACGGACTCAGCTTCTCACTCGTGACCCGATGGAGGATGTTGGGGCTGTTGTGGAATCCCTGTGGGAGCCTCGCCCATGTTCACCGTCTCCCTCCCACTGTGAAAGCGAATTTATCTTGGGATTCCTGGTCCAGTGGTATCGACCAAAATCCATTGGCTACATCTAACACTGTAAATATTTTATGTTCGGGTTTTTACAATTAAAGCACACCTCGGGTTTAGGAACGGCTGCTGCAGTGGCCACCATTTCAGTGGGGTTTGTAACCTCACTGCCGACACCTTTATCTTAGTTTTCCCTATGTGGTTATCTACCCCGGTGGCCCATCTTCCTCGATCATATGTGTTCTTGTCTACTAGCCCGGTGTCTAGGATTGACTGGTGGGCCCGGGCCCGGTGTCTAGGATG
Organism: Cetorhinus maximus; assembly: GCF_964194155.1. Lineage (NCBI taxonomy): Eukaryota > Metazoa > Chordata > Chondrichthyes > Lamniformes > Cetorhinidae > Cetorhinus > Cetorhinus maximus. Next base: position 120,544 of record NW_027596534.1, on the reverse strand, counting down.
GCCTGGTGGGCCCGGGCCTGGTGTCTAGGATGGCCTGGTGGGCCCGGGCCCGGTGTCTAGGATGGCCTGGTGGGCCCAGTGTCTAGGATGGCCTGGTGGGCCCGGGCCCGGTGTCTAGGATCGCCTGGTGGGCCCGGGCCCGGTGTCTAGGATTGCCTGGTGGGCCCGGGCCCGGTGTCTAGGATTGCCTGGTGGGCCAGGCTAAGGCCATCCTTGTACAATTGCATAAACTGTACATCGTCTCGGTTCAGCGCAGCACCTACACCCCCGTAGTTACAATATGCCTCAAACTTCCGATTGCCATATTCATGGGCACTCTCGCCCTTTTCTTGTTTTATGGGGCTTGCCCTAAGTCTTGTGCCATTTCTGCTCTAAAGGCTCGGAAATCAGCTTGCTGCTGTGCCTGGTCTGCCTGGTTGTCCGGGCACCGGGGGCACAAGCTCTATCTTAATTGGGGCCACGGGTTATGGTGGTGGTGATTCCCAACCCGCTTCCCGTTGTTCCTCATATCCTGCCGCCTGTTCCACCAGCCCGTTCCAATCTATATTATCTGCGTATTGTGCAGCTACTGGTGGCTGTGGTAAAGCTGCCGAAACTGACATGAGATTTTTTGCCTGGACCAGCTCTTCATTTTGGGATTTGTTGGCCAACATTCGATTTACTTTCTTACTTAACTCTATGTGTTGTCTTAACATTAGGATCCAGGCTTCATCATCTTTGTCTTTTTTCTGATTATCCCACCATTTTCTCTGATCAGCGGGTGAGTCAAATGGGTTCCAATTGTTCTTTCTTATTTTGCCTATCGATTTCTTATTTTTGTCAGCTCAATGCTGTGTCAAGGATCCCTCTGGTCCCCACTCGAGTTTGTCACCACTGGCCATCTCTGGGTAAGACGGTCGGGGTATAGTTGTTGTCAGCGGTACGGTTCTTACCCTGGATCCTTTCTGACCGAACTCGTTACTTGCGGCTAATACCGGATGTAATTATAACAATCTATAAGACAAGCAAACTACCCCACCCTTACCACCCCTTGAACTATTGCCTGGAGCCCAGGTTTCTGATACGCGGGGTGCCTGACACTTCCTGGATCGGGACGGAGTCGGATTTAGTATGAATAAAAATGAATTCACACTGTGACTCATCCCATTTCCCCGTCGGTGTCCTGCATCCTTCGGGCCCTGCTCGCAGCACCAATTGAAAGGTCCGAGGAATACTCTGGGACAAAATTTCAACACTCGGATTCCAGATACAATATTCAAGTGGTTCCTTTACTACACTTTTTTTTTTGCAAAAATAAACTTTATTCATAAAATATCTTCAACCACATTCCAAACCATTTCAAAAACACCATTACAAGGGTACAATCCGGTTCAACTTTTACAAAATGTATCACCAGGTGCATCAGTACAAACAATATTACAATCATTTACAGCCTTTCATTTTGAGCTGTACAGGCCGAGGGGATTTAAACAGTTCCCAGCCCCTCGGTGCGCTGTGGTAGAAAGGTCTTAGACAGCGGCCCTTCCCCATTGCGCCTTTGCGGCAACTGCCCCAAGCTTTAGTGCGTCCCTCAGCACGTAGTCCTGGACTTTGGATTGTGCCAGTCCGCAACACTCGGTCGGGGACAACTCTTTGCGCTGGAAGACCAACAAGTTTCGGGCAGACCAAAGCGCGTCTTTCACCGAGTTGATGATCCTCCAGCTGCAGTTGATGTTTGTCTCGGTGTGTGTCCCTGGGAACAGCCCGTAGAGCACAGAGTCCTGTGTCACAGAACTGCTCGGGATGAACCTCGACAGAAACCACTGCATCTCTCTCTAGACCTTCTTTGCAAAGGCACAATCCACAAGGAGGTGAACAACGGTCTCTTCCCCACCACAGCCACCTCGAGGGCAACGTGCAGAGGGGGTGAGACTCCTGACGTGTAGGAAGGATCTGACGGGGAGGGCCTTTCTCACCACCAGCCAAGCTACGTCTTGGTGCTTGTTGGAAAGTTCTGGCGATGAGGCATTCTGCCAAATGACTTTGACAGTCTGCTCGGGGAACCATCCCACAGGATCCACCCTCTCCTTTTCCCTCAGGGCCTCTAAGACGTTACGTGCTGACCACTGCCTGATGGACTTGTGGTCAAAGGTGTTTTTCTGCATAAATTTTTCCACCAGGGACAGGTGGTACGGCACGGTCCAACTACTTGGAGCGTTCCGCGGCAGCGTGGCCAGACCCATCCTTCGCAACACCGGGGACAGGTAGAACCTCAGCACATAGTGACACTTGGTGTTTGTATACTGAGGGACTACACACCGCTTGATGCAGCCACACAAAGGTGGCCATCGGTATGAGGGCGATGTTGGGCACGTTTTTTCCCCCTTTATCTAGAGGCTTGTACATCGCGTCCATGCGGACACGATCCATTTTTGACCTCCAGATAAAGCGGAAGATGGCTCGAGTGATCGCCACCACGCAGGAGAGTGGAATGGGCTAGACCTGCGCCACGTACAGCAACAGCGAGAGTGCCTCACACCTGATGACCAGGTTCTTACCCGCATTGGAGAGGGAGCTTCGCTCCCACATGCCCAGTTTCCTTTTCACCATAGACACTCGCTCCTTCCAGTTTCTAACGCATGCCCTGGTCCCTCCGAACCATATCCCCAGCACCTTCAGGCCGTCAGCCCTGACAGTGAAGGGGACAAAGGATCGGTCAGCCCAGTTCCCAAAGAACATGGCCTCACTCTTGCCACGATTTACCTTGGTACCCGAGGCCAGTTCGAACTGGTCGCAGATGTGGATCAGTCTGCGCACCGACAGCGGATCCGAGCAGAAGACGGCGACGTCGTCCATGTACAGGGAGGCTTTGACCTGAGTGCCTCCACTGCCTGGGATCGTCACTCCTCTTATGCCCGGATCCTTCCTGATGGACTCAGAAAAGGGTACTATGCAACACACGAACAGGACAGGGGAGAGAGGACAGCCCTGCCTGACTCCAGATTTAATCGGAAAGCTATCAGATTCCCACCCATTGACTGAGAGTGCGCTAGTAATGTTAGTGTAGAGCAGTTGGATCCAATTGCAAATTCCCTCCCCAAACCCCATTTTGGAGAGCACATCCACCATGTAGGTGTGCGATAATCTGTCAAAGGCCTTCTCCTGATCCAAGCTGATGAGGCAGGTGTCCACACCCCTGTCCTGCACATAGGCAATCGTATCCCTGAGCAGCGCGAGGCAGTCAGAGATCTTCCTGCCCGGCACAGTGCAGGTCTGGTCAGGGTGGATCACCAATTCCAGAGCGGATTTGACCCGATTGGCGATGACCTTGGACAGAATCTTATAGTCCACATTCAACAGTGAAATGGGTCGCCAATTTCTAATTTCCTCCCCTTCCCCCCTTGTGCTTGTAGATGAGGGTGATGATGCCTTTCCTCATGGATTCTGACATACTACCGGCCAGGAGCGTACTCTCGTACACTCCTAGCAGGTCTGGGCCGATCAAGTCCCACAGAGCCGAATACTACTCCGCCGGCTAGCCGTCGCTTCCGGGAGTTTTACTCTTCTCCAAGGACTCAAGGGCCTTAGTCAGTTCATCAGGAATTAGCGGTTTGTCCAGGCTCTCCCGTGTACTGTCGTCTAAGACCTCCGTGATAGAGGACAGGAAGGACTGGGAGGCCGTGCTGTCCGTGGGCTTCACGTCATACAATCCGGAATAAAAGGATTTGCTGATCCTCAAAATGTCGGAGGGCGATGACTTTACTGAGCCGTCTTCTTCCTTCGGGCTGCTGATCACAGAGTGTACCTTTTGGAAGAAGAAACGTGAGCACGTCTCATCCTGCTCCATGTAACGGACTCTGGACCGGAAGATGATCTTGGAGGCCTCCGAGGCAAAGGGCGAGGCTTGCTGGCTCTTCACCTCTTGGAGTTCCTCCTTGACATCGACCCCCATCGACTGCAGCCGGAGCAGATCCTGCATGCTTTTCTGGAGTCGGGACATTTCCCTCTGTTCCTTTCTAGCTTTCTGGGTGCCTTTGAGGATGAAAAACCTCTTGATGTTTCCCTTGATCGCTTCCCACCAGTGTATCAGGGACTCAAAGAGGGGTTTCACGGTTCTCCAACCTTTGTAATCCCTCTTGAGCTCCTCAATGTTCTCTGGGGTCAGCAGTTGCAGGTTCAGCTTCCATGCCCCTCGGCCAAGCCTCTGGTCTTCTTGAACCACTGCAGTCCATGTAGTGTAGGTACACCCACAGTGTTTTTAGAGTGGGAGTTTCAGGATTTTGACCCAGCGACAGCGAAGGAAAGGTGATATGTTTCCAAATCAGGATGGTGCGTGATTTGGAGGGGGACTTCCAGGCGCTGGTGTTCCCATGTATCTGCTGCCCTTGTCCTTCTAGATGGTAGTGGTCATGGGTTTGGAAGGTGCTGTCTAAGGAGCCTTGGTGAGTTCCCGCAGTGTATCTTGTAAATGATACACACTGCTGTTACTGAGCGTTGGTGGTGGAGGGAGCGAATGTTTGTGGATGGGGTGCCAATCAGCGCGCTGCTCTGTCCTGGATGGTGTTGAGCTTTTTGAGTGTTGTGGCAGCTGCACTCATCCAGGCAAGTGGGGAGTATTCCATCACATTCCTGACTTGTGCCTTGTAGGTGGTGGACAGGCTTCGGGGAGTCAGGTGGTGAGTTACTCTCCACAGGATTCCTAGCCTGTGGTCAGCTCTTGTAGCCACAGTATTTATACAGCTAGTCCAGTTCAGTTTCTGGTCAATGGCACCCTCAGGATGTTAATAGTGGGGGATTCAGTGATGGCAATGCCATTGAATGTCAAGGGGCGATGGTTGGATTCTCTCTTGTTGGAGATGGTCATTGCCTGACACTTGTCTGGCACCAATGTTACTTGCCACTTGTCAGCCCAAGCCTGGATATTGTCCAGGTCTTGCTGCATTTGGACATGGACTGCTTCAGTATCTTCAACCATCAGCAAACATCCCCACTTCTGACCTTATGATGGAAGGAAGGTCATTGATGAAGCAGCTGAAGATGGTTGTGCCGAGGACACGACGCTGAGGAACTCCTGCACTGATGTCCTGAACCAAGATGACTGACCTCCAACAACCACAACCATTTTCCTTTGTGCTAGGTACGCCTCCAACCAGTGGAAGGTTTTCTCCCGATTCCCATTAACTCCAGTTTTGCTAGGGCTCCTTGATGCCACACTCAGTCAAAAACAGCCTTGATGTCAAGGGCAGTCAATCTCACCTCACCTCTGGAGTTCAGCTCTTTTATCCGTGTTTGAACCAAGGCTGTAATGAGGTCAGGAGCTGAGTGACCCTGGCGGAGTCCAAACTGGGCATCAGTGAGCAGGTTATTGCTAAGCAAGTGCTGCTTGGCAACACTGTTGATGACCCCTTCCATCACTTTACTGATGACCAAGAGTAGGCTGATGGGGCGGTAATTGGCCAGATGGGATTTTTCCTGCTTTTTGTGTACAGGACAAATCCGGGCAATTTTCCACATAGCCGGGTAGATGTCAGTGTTGTAGCTGTACTGGAACAGCTTGGCTAGGGGCGTGGCAATTACTAAAGCACAAGTCTTCAGTAGCATTGCCGGAATATTGTCAGGGCTGATAAAGACCTGTACTGATATACATAGAAGACAGAGGGTAGCAGTGGAAGGGTGCTTTTCTGAATGGAGAGCTGTGACTAGTGGAGTTCCACAGGGATCAGTGCTGGGACCATTGCTGTTTGTAGTATACATAAATGATTTGGAGGAAAATGTAACTGGACTAATTAGTAAGTTTGCAGACGAGACCAAGGTTGGAGGAGTTGCAGATAGTGAAGAGGATTGTCAAAGGATACAACGGGACATAGATCGGTTGGAGACTTGGGCGGAGAAATGGCAGATGGAGTTTAATCCGGACAAATGCGAGGTAATGCATTTTGGAAGGTCTAATACAGGCAGGAATTACACAGTAAATGGCAGAACCATTAGTGCATCGACGGGCAGAGGGATCTGGGTGTACAGGTCACTGAAAGTGGCAACGCAGGTGGATAAGGTAGTCAGGAAGGCATATGGCATGCTTGCCTTCATCGGCAGGGGTATTGAGTATAAAAGCTGGAAAGTCATGCTGCAGCTGTATAGAACCTTGGTTAGGCCACACTTGGAATATTGCGTGCAATTCTGGTCACCACATTACCAGAAGGATATGGAGGCGTTGGAGAGGGTGCAGAGGAGGTTTACCAGGATGCTGCCTGGTCTGGAGGTTATTAGCTATGAGGAGAGGTTGGAGAAACTCGGATTGTTCTCACTAGAGCGACGGAGATTGAGGGGCGACTTGATCGAAGTTTACAAAATTATGAGTGGCATGGACAGAGGAGATAGTCAGAAGCTTTTTCCCTGGGTGAAAGAGTCAATTACTAGGGGACATAGATTTAAGGTGAGAGGAGGAAACTATAGAGGAGATGTGTGGGGCAAGTTTTCTACGCAGAGGGTAGTGAGTGTCTGGAATTCGCTGCCAGAGGAGGTGGTGGAAGCAGGTACGATAGTGGTGTTTAAGAGGCAGCTTGACAAATACATGAATAGGATGGGAATAGAGGGATACGGACCCCGGAAGTGCAAAATGTTTTAGCTGACGGGCAATATGATTGGCACAGGCTTGGAGGGCCAAAGGGCCTGTTCCTGTGCTGTACTTTTCTTTGTTCTTTGATAAAGACCTGTGTGTGTGTTAATACTCATGTATTCTCTCGATGATTTATCCAGTTCTAATTGTTGGATGGTTGGCTCATATCCACTATTGTATAGGACTTGCCTCCAGCCAGCTTTGCATACAATTGGTCTATCCTTGGAATGGGGCAGTTGTCTGGTTTTGCTGCCTTATTCACTGTCAACTTATACTTCCCACCAATTCCTATGGTTTGGTCAGGCTTAACCACTGGAACTATGAGTGCTGCCCACTCTGAGAATTGGACAGCTTGGGCGATGCCCAGTTTTTCTAACTGGCACAGTTCTGCATCCGCCTTCTCCTTCAATGCATAAGGCACAGGTCCGGTCTTAAAGAAACATGGTGTCACCTGTGGATCCACATATATCGTGGGCTTTTAACTTCCCTGATTAATCCCAAAATACCATGGCGTATTTCCTTAGCAGTTCAGGAACTCCTGTTTTCAGGTGAAATATCTCAGACCAGTCAAGCTTGATCTTCTGTAACCAGTCTCGGCCTAACAGACTGGGTCCTTCTCCAGTCACTATTATCACAGGCAGCTGGGATGTCTGTTGCCTGTAAGACACTGGCGCTGTGGCGATCCCCTTTACCTGAATAGATTCTCCAGTGCAATATCTTTAATTTAGCGGTTCTCTGCTCCAGGTTTACTAACTTTCTACCTTTAGTCAGGGATCTGAAAGTGTGCTCTCCCACCACTGTAGTTGAGGCCTCCATATCCACCTCCATTATTAATGGCTTCTCATTAACTTGGATTGTGACAGTGATGGATTCGGTTTTTACAGCTGTTACATTACACAGTGAATAGATGTCGGTGTCAGCAGCTTCAGGTTCTGCTGTATTCTTTAATTCAATCTTCTTGGTTTGATGCTTTGTGGGCTGTTTCGACCCTTCTTATGGCAATAATGACATTCTGCCTCCTTGAATTTACAGCTGTCTGGCACATGGTCACCTCCACATCTATAACAACTTAATCTTGGAGCCGCTGATGAATTCTTTCTTTTGATAAAGGACTTTTCATGGTTTTAACAGCAGACATTGCATCTCCCCTCGATGCTGTGGGTCTGGTTTCCACGCCACACTCAGCAGCAGGTTCCTGCCCCACATGAAGAACAGCGCCATGTTGTATGTGTACAAAGCCTGCCAGTCTCTCACTGCACTTTCCATGGCGAGGGAGATTCCTTGGGTACGCTTAAAGACGATGTTTACCTCGGTGAGTGAAAGGCGCTCTGTGGCATCGTCTTGAACTCCACAAACTAATCGGTCCTGCAGCAAATCATTTACCGTGTTCCCGATGTCAGTGTTCTGTCAGTGCACCCCATCTCTGGGAAGCAGCAACGCCCCTGAGGGGGAATGGATCAGAGAGATTTCTCCAGCAGAGAACAATCCAAACCTCGCTCCTTGCACGAACCCCCCGTTGTCACCTGAGCGGAACATTTCCAACGGGGCGGTTCTGGGCTGTTTCCTCAGCCCGTCAAAAGCGAGACAATTTGCAAACACTATGGGTTTGTAGGAGCAAACCAAAGGACTGGAACTGACAAAAACAACAGGACTGGTAAGTGAGAAAATGCATTAAAATGGGGATCAAGATTGAGTCCATCAACGTGTGTAGCGTTAAATCTGCTACGCGATGTGTTGCAACCTTGGATTACCTTGCCAAGGTCAAAGCTGACCTGTTGTTTCTGCAGGAGTGTGCAATACTGCACCTCAGCTCCTACAGGCAATGGGCACGATGGTGGTCCCAAGGGGCATCACTCTGGTCGGGAGGAAACGACTCTCGTTCCTCCGGCCTGGGTATTCAGCTGCAGGGAGGCAATGTCACCATGTCCGAGGTTGAGGAGGTGGTGGGCGGGCCCCTCCTCGTAGCGGACATTATTGTACAAGAATGCGCCACTCTAGTTAATTAACATGTATGCCCCGGATCAAAACAGCGAGTGGCTGGTTGTCCTTCAGCAGCTCCCACTTCTGCTGGCGACTTCCAGGCTGGCCATTCTGGGCGGTGACTTCAGCCGCATCATCGATGGAGCTGGACAATCTGGCAGGGCCGACAGCAGACTGGACACCACGTCCAGATCCCTGATGGAAATAGTAAAGGATGGCAAGCCGCACAACGTCTTCAGCAACCCTGCAGATGAAGCGCAGCAGAGATACACCTGGTCGCGGCCAGAGTGGTCCACCCACTCAAGGATAGACTTCCTGTTTGTGTCCCGAGCGTTCACAGTCAGGTCCACGGACATCAAGCCAGTGTTCTTCTCTGACCACTGCCTCCTACCGGTCAAATGTCACTTACAGGAAGACCAGAGGCTTGGCCGGGGGACATGGAAGCTGAACGTGAAACTGCTGACCCCAGAGAACTCAAGAAGGATTACAAAGGCTGGGGAACTGTGAAACACTCTTTGATTCCCTGACACACTGGTGGGAAGCGATCAAGGAGGATATCAAGAAGGTACTCATCCAGAAAGCGAGAAAGGAACAGAGGGAAATGTCCTGACTCCAGCGAAACATGCAGAATCTGCTCCGGCTGCAGTCGATGGGGTTGATGTCAAGGAGGAACTCCAAGAGATGAAGCCCACAGACAGCACGGTCTCCCAGTCCTTCCTGTCCTCTATCACAGAGGTATTAGACGACAGTACACGGGAGAGCCTGGACAAACCGCTAACTCATGACGAACTGACTAAGGCCCTTGAGTCCTTCGAGAAGAGTAAAACTCCCGGAAGCGACGCCTTGCCGTTGGAGTTGTATTCGGCTCTGTGGGACTGGATGGGCCCAGACCTGCTGGAAGTGTACGAGAGTATGCTCCTGGCCGGCAGCATGTCAGAATCCATGAGGAAAGGCAACACCCTCATCTACAAGTGGAAGTGGAAAGGGGAGGAAATTAGAAATTGGCGACCCATCTCACTGTTGAATATGGATTATAAGATTCTGTCCAACGTCAATGACAATTGGGTGAAGTCTGCTCTAGCGTTGGTGATCCACCCTGACCAGACCTGCACTGTGCCGGGCAGGAAGATCTCTGACAGCCTCGCGCTGCTCAGGGATACGATTGCCTATGTGCAGGACAGGGGTGTGGACACCTCCCTCATCAGCCTGGATCAGGAGAAGGCCTTTGACAGAATATCGCACACCTACATGGTGGATGTGATCTCCAAAATGGGGTTTGGGGAGGGAATCTGCAATTGGATCCAACTGCTCAACACTAACATCAGTAGCGCAGTTTCAATCAATGGGTGGGAATCAGATAGCTTTCCCATTAAATCTGGAGCCAGGCAGGGCTGCTCTCTCTCCCCTGTCCTGTTCGGATGTTACACTGAACCCTTTGCTGAGTCCATCAGGAAGAATTAGGGCATAAGAGGAGTGACGATCCCAGGCAGTGGAGGCACTCAGGTCAAAGCCTCCCTGTAGATGGACGATGTCGCCATCTTCTGCTCGGATCCGCTGTCGGTGCGCAGACTAATCAGCATCTGCGATCAGTTCAAACTGGCCTCGGGAGCCAAGGTAAATCATGACAAGTGCGAGGCCATGTTCTTTGGGAACTAGGCTGACCGATCCTTTGTCCCGTTCGTCACCAGGTGAGACTGCCTGAAGGTGTTGGGGATATGGTTTGGAGGGACCAGGGCATGCGTTAGAAACTGGAAGGAGCGAGTGGCTATGGTGGAAAGAAAACTGGGCATGTGGGAGCGACGCTCCCTCTCCATTGCGGGTAAGAACCTGGTCATCAGGTGTGAGGCACTCTCGCTGTTGCTGTACGTGGCGCAGGTCTGGCCCATTCCTCACTCCTGCGTGGTGGCGATCACTCGAGCCATCTTCCGCTTTATCTGGAGGTCAAAAATGGATTGTGTTCGCAGGGACGCGATGTACAAGCCTCTAGAAGAAATGTGCTTAACATCACCCTCATCCTGATGGCCACCTTTGTGTGTGGCTGCATCAAGCTGTCTGTAGACCCTCGGTACGCAAACACCAAGTGTCACTATGTGCTGAGGTTCTACCTGTGCCCGGTGTTGCGAAGGATGGGTCTGGCCACGCTGCCGCAGAACGTTCCAGGTAGTTGGACCGTGCCGTACCACCTGTCCCTCGTGGAAAGATTTATGCAGAGAAACAACTTTGACCACAAGTCCACCAGGCAGTAACGTCCAAGAGGCCCTGAGGGAAAAGGAGAGGGTGGACCCTGTGGGATGGTTCCCCGAGCAGACTGTCAAAGTCATTTGGCAGAATACCTCATCACCAGAACTTTCCAACAAGCACAAAGACATAGCTTAACGGGTGGTGAGAAAGGTCCTCCCCGTCAGTTCCTTCCTACACACCAGGAGTCTCACCCTCTCTGCACGTTGCCCTCGAGGTGGCTGTGGTAGGGAAGAGACCGTTGTTCACCTCCTTGTAGATTGTGCCTTTGCAAAGAAGGTCTGGAGAGAGATGCAGTGGTTTATGGCGTGGTTCATCCCGAGCAGTTCTGTGACACAGGACTCTGTGCTCTACGGGCTGATTCCAGGGACAGGGACGCACATCGAGACAAACATCAGCTGCAGCTGGAGGATCATCTACTCAGTGAAAGACGCTCTTTGGTCTGCCCGAAACTTGTTGGTCTTCCAGCGCAAAGAGTTGTCCCTGACCAAGTGTTGCAGACTGGCACATTCCAACGCCCAGGACTATGTGCTGAGGGACGCACTAAAGCTTGGGGCAGCCGCTGCACAGGGGAAAGGTCGCTGTCTAAGACCTTTCAGCCGTAGTGCACCGAGGTGCTGGGAATCGTATTGACCCTTCAGGCTGTGTGACTCACATTGAATGTATGCAGTGAATATTACATGTATCACAATTGTACTGAAGCACCTCAGAGTGCAACATGATCTGCAAGGAAAAGCTGAATATTATTACTCTTTTTGTGAAGGCCATTTTGAAATGTCTTGTCATCTTCTATGTTCATAAAATATCTGAAAGTACAGTTTTGCACAAAAAAATCATTTTTCACTCCTCACTGGATACAGGCGAGGTACCAGAGCACTGGAGGTCTGTGAATGTTGTGCCATTGTACAGATAGGCCAAATAATTATAGACCAGTCAGTCTTACTTAGGTAGTATTCAGATTATTAGAATCAATTCTCAGACACAGAGAAAACTGTCAATTAGAAAGGCACAGATTAATCGGGGACAGTCAGCATGGTTTTCTTAAGGGAAAGCTGTGCCTTATTAACTTAACTGAATTTTTTGAGTAAATAACAAGGATTGATGAGGGTAGTGCAGTGAATGTTGTCTACATGGATTTTAGTAAGGTATCTGACAAAGTTCCATATGGCAGACTGGTCAGAAAAGTCAAAGCCACAGGGGACACAGGGGAATGTGGTGGGTTGGATCCAAAATTGGCTCAATGACAAGAAACGAATGGTAATGGTCGACAAATGTTTTAGCGAAAGGAAAGCTCTTTCCAGCGGTGTTCCACAGGGCTCAGTATTGGGCCCCTTGCTGTTTGTGGTGTGTATTAATGATTTGGACTTAAATGTGGGAGGCATAGTTGGGAAATTTGCCCATGTCACAAAAATTGTCCATGTCATGAATTGTGAAGATATCAATGGTTTGGCCGAGTGCGCAGAAAAGTAGCAAATGGGGTTCGATCGGAAATGTCTGAGGTAATGCATTTGGGGAGAGCAAACAAAGCAAGGGAATACTCAATAAATGGGAGGATATTGAGAGGGGTTGAGGAATTGAGAGTCCTTGGAATGCATGTCCAGAGGTCCCTGAAGGTGGCAGGACAGGTGGATAAGGTGCTCAAGAAAACATATGGAATGCTGTCTTTTATTTGACAAGGTATTGAATATAAAAGCAGGGATGTAATGAGGGAACTGTATATAGCGCTGGTTAGGCCACAGCTGGAATTTTGTGCACAGTTCTGGTCACCAGATTACAGGAAGGACATAATTGCTCTGGAGAAAGTGCAGAGGTGATTTACAAGAATGCTGCCCGGGCATTAAAATTGCAGCTATGAGGAGAGACCGGGTAGGCTGGGGTTGTTTTCCTTAGAACAGAGGAGGCTAAGGGGTGACCTAATTGAGGTGTACAAAATTATGAGGGGCCGAGATAGAGAGGACAAGATGCCCTGTTTACCCCAGTGGAGAGGTCAATTAGCAGGAGGCACAGATTTAAGATGCTTGGAAGAAGGGTTCGAAGGGATATTAGGAATAACTGTGTCACCCAGAGGGTGGTGGGCATTTGGAATTTGTAGCCCAGATTGGTATCGAAGCAGGAACCCTAAAACCATCGGTTGCACACCGCGATTTTACGTGGGCGGGCCAATTACAGCCCGCCCAGCGTAATTCGTGCCTCCTGATATCTGCAGCAAGGGGCGGGCAGCGGCAGGAGGCCAATGACTGCCGGGTCCAATGGCGACCCGGCGGCCTATTCAAAAACGGTGCAGGCAGCCACTGAGTTCGGTCATCTGCTATGTATTGATTTCAGCCTCCAACATGGGATTCCCATTGATAATGGAAAGACGAGCGCATCCTGATCCGGGTGCCAGGCATGCACATTAACAGTGTAACTACTTCAACTAATCAAATGTCCTGGTTTTCCCTTTCAGCCTCACCAGAGCACGCCCGGTCTCAGGAGCCTGAGGGACCGCCGCTGACCCCTGAGACACAGATGATATGAACGTACCAGCGCCACACCCTCTCAGCCAGGCAGGCACCAGCGCCACACCCTCTCAGCCAGGCAGGCACCAGCGCCACACCCTCTCAGCCAGGCAGGCACCAGCGCCACACCCTCTCAGCCAGGCAGGCACCAGCGCCACACCCTCTCAGCCAGGCAGGCACCAGCGCCACACCCTCTCAGCCAGGCAGGCACCAGTGCCACACCCTCTCAGCCAGGCAGGCACCAGTGCCACACCCTCTCAGCCAGGCAGGCACCAGCGCCACACCCTCTCAGCCAGGCAGGCACCAGCGCAGATACCAGCACCTCAGTGAGAATAAGATTGTCAGCTAGAAACTCGGTGCACAGCGGTGAGGGCACTTCATACTTGCTTGAGGTGTAGGCGGAGGCAGAGCACGTCCAGGGCGCTGGCAGTTGGAGGACGGCTGGGGACCAGAAACATGCTCAGTCAGTGGCTGCTGATGAGCCTCTGGTGTCGTCCCTGAGACAGCAGATGCTGGAAGTCCAGCAGGTTGTGTGGGAGGATCTGACGGAGATACATGAGGGAATGCGTGCCATGGTCTACGTTGTGGAGGAGTCCATACGGAGCATGAGCAATGCAACGACCCTCATGGCCGAGTGCGCTGCCTCCTCCATAGAGAGAGTGGCAGCTCTCATGGAGAGGCTCCTCCAGGAGAACAACCAGGGCTTCCTGGGGATGCGCTCAGACCTGCAAGCCCTCAATGACCGGCAATGACCTCAGGTGGTCACCGTCAGTGTGGGAGATGGATTGGTACCCAGTATCCCAGCTAGGCGACTATCCATCAGTGGTGAGCAGGGAGGTCCAAAGTGACCTGACGGTGGCGCACCAACTGCCTGTCGTCTCTGCGAGCTCCTCTCAGGCCGCTCTGGGAGGCTCCGTGAGCAGCAGCTCCTCTACCCCTCTGCCAGTGACCGTGGCGTCTGGTGAGGCTACGGCAACTGGGGAGATGCCAGCCATGGCACTGGCCACTCCCTCCCAGGCAGGGACAGCATAGGCTCCATGGCCAGAGGATGCCCACCAAGGTCATCAAGGCCAACAGGACAGCAGAGTGAGCAGGCTGTCTGCAATGCCAGTGTCAACGAGGGGGGAGCACCAAGACGTAGCACCCGCCAGTGTAAATGTAAAGCACTTTATGCACAACACGGGCTTAACACTAGTCGTTTTCTTTTGTCCCGCTTTTAAGTTCCTGTTAAGTTGGTGCTGGTGTTGAACACATTTTCATTTAGTTTAATTTCTGTATGCCAAGCTGTAAAGCATTAAATGGGTTGGTTCTCAACAAGCCTCTGGGTGCTTCATTAGTTCTGCAGGTGAAGGGGAATCCATGATGTTATGAGTGACTGTTTGTCACTGAGCTTTATTGAAATGGCACATAGTGCATGTTGCTGACCAAGCAACTATTGCTCTCAGGTATTGAGTATGGAGCCTCCAGCCCTGCCATGTGGTGGTGGTTCATGTGTGGTAGGCGAGCTGAAGGAACAGTAGATCAAAGCCTCCCGAGTGTCCCTGCTTCCCTGGAGGTTGCCCAGGTCGGCATCTATCTCTTCAGCGTTCTCCTGACCGTGTTCGTCCTCGGACTCACGACTGGACTCATTGTCTGCCGCCAGAGCAGCTGTGGCAACATCATCCTCCACTGATTCCCCCCTTTCCGATGCCAGGTTGTGGAGAGTCCAGCATGCAACCACTATCAGTGACACATGATCTGGGGGGTACTGGAGTGTGCCCCCTGGACGGTCCAGGCATCGGAAGTGCATCTTGAGAAGACCGATGGTTGTCTCTGTCACCGCCCTTGTGGTGCCATGACTCCTATTGTACTGCTGCTCAGCCTCTCTTCCTGGATGGCGGAGAGGCGTCATGAGCCACCTTCTGAGGGGATAGCCCTTGTCACCCAGCAGCCATCCATCCAGCCGGGCTGGAGCACTGAAGAGCTGCGGCGCCTGGGAGAGTCTCGGGGTGTACGGGTCATGGGAGCCTCCTGGGTACCTTGCACAGACTTGCAGAATCTGCATCCTATGGTCACACACTATCTGCACGTTCATGGAGTGGAATCCCTTCCTGTTGACGAAGGCTCCCGGCTCACCCGCTGGTGCCTTGATGGCCACTGGTGTGCAGTCGATTGCACCCTGGACGTGGGGGAACTCAACAATCACTGCAAAGCCTCTGGCTCGCTCTGCCTGACTGGCCTCGTCCGTACGGTAGTGAATAAAGTACAGTACCCGCCTGAACAGAGCATCCACCAGCTTGACACAACTGTGGACAGCTGACTGGGGGACTCCACATAGATCACCCACTGACCCCTTCTATACCGGAGGGCATAGAAGTTGAGGGCCACAGTGACCTTCAGTGCCACTGGCATGGGGTGTCCACCCACACAGTTGGAACGGATCTCAGGGCCGATCATCTGACAGGTGGAGGTCACTGTCTCCCTTGAGACACGGAGCCTCCTTTGGCATTGCACCTCAGGCATATTGAGTAGCTGCATCGCCGTCTTTAAACCCTGGCAGCAGGTTAGTGGCATCTTCTGCGGTCCCTTCTGCCTCGGACGTCCTGTTGGCCCCGCACCCATGTGCCTGTGCCTCTCCTCCCACAGGTCAGCCTGGAGGCTGAATAGGGACACTTGGTCTCCTCCCTCTTCTACCCCTCTCTTCCTCTTCAGAATAGGGGCCTCCAGCGGAGATCACAATCCCTTTTCGCAGGGTAAGCCAAGGCTGTCTGATACCTGGAAGGCCTCAAATGTTATGAATCCTCCGGGAGCCTGGAAAACAAAACTGAGTCCTGAACTGAAGCCTCTTATTTCTGTCAAAGCACTTCTGAAGCGAAATGAAGATGCCTTATTCACACAAGCAACCAGCAGCAAGTTATATCCTAAACTACAAACTACTCACATTTACAAGCTCTCTGACCCCTCTTACCCCACTCGTGGATGAGGTTTTTGTCAATGTGGCCTGCACGCCAGCACATTTAGCCCATGCGGTAGCCTGAAAATCGCACGGGCTACGTAAAGTCCGGGACACTCAGTGTCTCAAGGGCCTTAACTGGCCAGTTAATTAATGGACGGTGCGCCTCCGACCCCATCGTACACCCACCTAGCGAAATATGCTGAGAGTGCGCTCGGCTGAGGTCAACGCGCTTTATATCACAGTCGGGCATGTCGGGCGGGCGCCTGCACACCGAGCTCAAAATTCTGGCCTGGGAGTTTTGCTCACCTTATACCTGGGCCTGTTGGAGACAAATTGATAAGAGTTTGATCGCTGTGATTAGTGAACAACTCCATCAACATCCTATCATGCAACTACCACAGGTGGTGAACTGGATGAACCTTAAGGGCAGAATTTTGCCCAAGTTGGGCAGGATTTGCAGGGTGAGCGGGAGCGGCTGGGAAATGGACCACTGCCCACGAGTGGGCTGTGACCACGATTTCACACTGTGCGGACCAATTAAGGCCTTAACTGTCCCCCCAGCGTGAACGCCAGCTGCAGAAATGTTTGAGAAGGGGCAGGCGGGGGCCTGTTGGCCGCTGGGTCCAATGGCGACCCGGCAGCCAGTTCAAGAACGACGCAGGCAGCGCCAGGGAGGCTGCCCGGGTCAGAGTTGCTGCAAGGACATGGCTGCAAACGAGGATGCAGAGACCAGGCGGGAGAGGAGGTCGGCTGGTCACTCGGTACCCTGTTTTTCGGACGAGTGCCTCGTCGTCCTCCTGGAGGGGGTGGCTGCCAGGAGGGACACCCTTATCCCCAGAGATAGGAGGAGGAGGCCACTGCACCTCAGCAAGAGGGCATGGGAGGAGGTGGCAGCCCGGGTGAGCAGCCACGATGTGGTTTAATGACCTGCTGCGCTCAGGAAGGGCGAGTACCATGTTGGCATGGGTCAGTGTGGTGAAATGTTAAGGGCTGGCCGTCTCCTCGTGGAGCTCAGGGGTTTTACAGTGTGACTGCCAACTGTCTACGACACCGGAGCTGTCCCAGGGGCTGAGTCCTGGCTGCTTGGACTGAGTGCCTTGCGGCATGAGGCCCCCAACTCGGATGAGCCCTGTGAGGTGCTCCTCAGGTGGGGTTGGCCAGGCTGCAATGGTGCTGCAGGGAGAGAGTGGACCAATCAATGCTCCTCTGTCCTTTCAGGAAAAGATATCCTATAACAATATTGAGAGGTCACGGACAGGCGGAGGACCCCCACACCTTCTCAGCCTCTCCCACAATGAGCAGGAGGACTTGGAGCTTGAGAGGTGCCACGCATCTCAATTAACCAGCCATGGAGAGGCTGGGAGTGCCAGGTGAAGGTAAGAGTGCAGTGCACTGAGGTGAGAGTGTCGGATGGTGCAAACATGTAGTCTCATTATTCATGGTAGCCTCCAGACTGGAGTCTCCATAGGCCACTGAATGATGATGGCACCATGATGCACATCGCCATTGTCTCACCAGGGTGCCTGGCATGCATTAAACTAATGACTTGTCCTCATTCTCCCCTAGGTCTGCCACCAAGCAGCGAAGCACACAACCCCCAGGAGCTATACCTGACCCCAGAGGACCACCATGCTCCCCAAGCACATCCGCCACACCCACTCTCTGAACCAGACACCAGCGCAGATACCAGCACCTCGGTGGGCATCAGTTCGGCAGATAGTATCTCAGTGCACATTGGTGAAGGCACTTCACACTCGCTTGAGGTGTAGGCAGAGGCAGAGAGTGCTCAGGGCTGATGATGAGTCTCTGGAGTTGTCCATTAGGCGACAGATGCTGGATGTCCAACGGGATGTGCGGGAGGATCTGGCGGAGATACACGAGGGTATTCGTGCCATGGTCTCCAGTATGGAGGAGTCCCTGTGGAGCATCAGCACTGTGTTGACCCTCATGGCCGAACGCACTTCCTCCTCCATTGAGAGAGTGGCGACTCTCATGGAGAGGCTGCTCCAGGGACAGAATCAGGGGTTCCTGGGGTTGCGCTCAGGCCTGCAAGCCCTCACACAGACGCTAACCTCAAGTGGTCAGTGTCAGTGTGGGAAGTGGATGAGGCACCCAGTATCCCAGCTAGCTGCCCATCCATCAGCAGCAAGCAGGGAGGTGCACAGCGACCTCACGTTGGATCACGACCTTCTTGTTGTCTCTGCGGGCTCCTCTCAGGGCGCTCTGGATGATGGCAGCAGCTCCTCCATCCCTCTGCCAGTGACTGTCACATTTGATGAGGCTGCGATGACTGGGACGATGCCAGCCGTGGCACTGGCCGCTCCCTCCCAGGCGGGGCCAGCACAGGCTCCACTGGCCAGAGGATGACACCAAGATCATCAAGGCCAACAGGACAGCAGAGTCAGCAGGCTGTCTCCAATGTCGGTGCCAGTGAGGGGAGAGCACCCGTAAACGCAAGTTTAAAGCACCTTAAGAACAAGAGGGACTGGTCACCGGTCATCTATTGTTCCCTGTTTTGTTTATCTTGTTTTAATGGTGTGACCACCAACAGCGGATATTGTTCCCTTCAATACTATGTGACTTCCAACATTAAATTATATTTGCTTTTGTGTTATTGGCGTGTGTCTGTTTCATTTATTTTGTAGGTGCAGGGTACGCCGGTATGTAATGCTGGATGTGGGTGGCTCAAAACTTTATTGCACAGGCACTGAGTGTATCTTGGGGCCCAAGGAAAGGGTGATTTCTGTGATCCAGGATGGAGGTGGCAGCCCTGGCATGAGGTGGTAGTTCTTATTTGGCAGCCTAGCTGAAGGAGCGTTGGATCAAGGCATCCCTGCCTCCATAGACGTTACTGAGTCTCCCTCCACACCCTCAGCGTTTTCCTCACTGTGCTCCTCTTCGGACTCACTCCGGGATTCATCATCTGTGGCCTATGGAGCTGTGTCAAGATCCTCTTCCTCCAGTGGGTCCCCCTTTGCCATTGCCAGATTGTGGAGAGCGTAGCATGCAAGCACTATCAGTGACACCCGCTCTGGGGGGTTATTGTAGTGCTCCCCCGAACGGTCCAGGCATCGGAAGCGCATCTTCTGAAGTCTTTTGGTCCTCTCTTACCACCCCCCTTTGGAGGCTTGGCTCCTGTTGTATTGCTGCTCTTGGATGACGGAGAGGCATCATGAGCCACCTTTTCAGGGGATAGCACTAGTCTCCCAGGAGCCATCAATCCAGATGGGCTGTAGCACTGAATAGCCTTGACGCCTGGGAGTGTCTCAGGATGTAAGTGACATGGGGTCTGCCTGGGTACCTTGCATAGACTTGCAGAATCTGCATCCTATGGTCACACACTATCTGCACGTTCATGGAGGGGAATCCCTTCCTGTTGACGAAGGCATCCGGCTTACCCACTTGCACCCAGGATGGGAGGGCATCCCAGTAATCGCTGCAAAGCCTCTGGCTCGCTCAGCCTGGCTGGCCTCGTCTTACGGAAATGAGTGAAGTCAATACCCGCCTGAACAGAGCTTCTGTCACCAGCTTGACACAACTGTGGACAGCTGATTGGGAGGCTCCACACAGATGCTCCACTGAGCCCTGGCAAGAGCCAGAGGCATAGACATTGAAGGCCACAGTGACCTTCAGAGCCACTGGCATGAAGTGTCCATCCACGCAGTCGGAGGTCATCTCAGGCCCGATCATCTGACAAATGGAGGTCACAGTCTCGCTGGAACGATGGAGCCACCTTCAGCATTGCACCTCAGACATATTGAAGTAGCTACATCACTGCCTGTAAACCCTGGCAGCAGGATAGTGGCATCTTCTGCGGCCCCTTGTGCCTTGGACTACCTGCTGGCCCTGCGCCCCTTGTGCCTGCAACTCTCCTCCCGCAGGTCACTCCCCTGGACCTGCATTGGGACACTTGGCCTCCTCCCCCTTCTGCCCCTCCCTCCTCAGAGGAGGTGCCTCCAGCAGAGACCACAAGGCTGTCTGATACCTGGAAGGGTCCACACGATCCGAATCCTCAGGGGGCCTGGAAGACACCAACGAGTCCTGGAATGACGTGTGGAAATGCTCTGAATGAAGCCCCGATCAGAGATTCAGCTGACAAGTACCAATAAGCCACCAGCAGCAAGTTATCTCCAAAACTCCTCACTACTCACATCGACAATGCTGCTGACCCTTCTTACGCCGCACGTGGATGAGGTTTAGCGAATTGTGGGCTGCCCACCTGCCTGTGCAAGGACTGACAAGTCGCACGGGGAACATTCAATCAGCATCAGCTGAGTTGCTAAGGGCCTTAACTGGCCTCTTTATCAATGGCAGGCGCGGCTCCGACTTCTGCGTGGGTCCGCCGAGCGAAATATCGCACGAGTGCGCGATGACACCAGGACACTCGCCCGCCGCCATCGCCCGTCATTTTACACTTGTTCAAGTCGGGCGCACGCCCGCCCAGGTGAAAAGTCTGGCCTATATGTATTTCTGTAGACTGTATGTACCTTCTGTAACTTTGTAATTTCTGTAAGGCAACGTGTCACTCTGTACTTTCACCATTTTTTAAAATTAACTTGTACCAAGCACAGGCAGATAAGAATTCTAGAAGACATCTAGACATCAATTAAACAGTTAAGTTAGTGAGCCTCATACCGCTACCTGCACGTTGGTAGAGGAGAATATTGGCATCTTGAAGATGCGATTCTGAAGCCTCGACAGATCTGGCAGAACGCTCCAGTCCAATCCCCAGAGGGTCTCACAGATCATCGTAGCTCAGTGAATGCGGCCTAACCTGGCACTACAAAGGGGTGAAGACTTATTCGTGGGTGTGGACATCACTGCCTAGACCAGCATCTATTGCCCATCCCTAGTTACCCTTGAGAAGGTGATGGTGAGCTGCCTTCTTGAACTGCTTCAGTCTATGTGGTGTAGGTGCATCCATAGCACTGTTAGGGAGGGAGTTCCAGGGTTTTGACCCAGTGACAGTGAAGGAAAGGTGATATATTTCCCAGTCAGGATGGTGAGGGGCTTGAATGGGAGCTTCCAGGTGGTGGTGATTCCATGTGTCTGCTACCCTTCTCCTTCTAGGTGGTAGCGGTGGTGGGTTTGGAAGGTGCAGTACAAGGAGCCTTGGTGAATTTTTGCAGTGCATCTTGGGGATGGTACACACTGCTGCTACTGTGCATCGGTGGTGGAGGGAGTGAAGGTTTGTGAAAAGTCCAGCTAAACGCGATTAGGGATGGGCAATAAATGTTGGCCGAGCCAGCGACACCCACATCCCATCAATCAAAAAAACAAACACCTCACCCGGAGACTTCAGAGAGGCACAACTGATTTGAGCTGGGCTGCTCCAAAAAGCAGGGACAGAATTGTTATGTGAGCCATCGAATGCTGAAGCCTTTTATCCTCAGGGTGGGGATTTGTAGAAAGTTTAGCTTTAATAATTAGCTTGTAGTTCAGTTATGTTTAGTGATCAACCAATCGAAGTATGTTCATCAATTAACCCAACATGACTTTGCTGAATTGTAGTCAATACAGGACATTAGTGCATCACATGACTAGGCCCTTGTTAAAAGTCAGATCCACACTTGATCGAGTGGACACACCACACGGCCCCAAGCCAGTGCTCTGAAGTCAGTCAATGTTGATTCGATTAGAATGTAGCGTCATTGTGCTTCCTAGCAATTGAAATTCAGATTGCATTTCAAAATTTAAATGAAGAAATTTAAAAGGTTTATTGTGTGAAGTAAAACAACTGCAAGGTTCTAAACAATTAATCAGAACCAGCTTAGTCTTTTTAAACTGGGAGTGTTGTAAATATATAACCATCCTCGTCTCTGTAAATTTAGTGAAGTTCTGTAATCGGTTTTTGTAGCTGTGTAGTTCCTGTGACTTTTATTCTTTATGAACCTGTGATATATTAGTCTATATCTTGTACCTGTACCTTGTTACCTTAAGATAAAAGCAAAAAATTGCAGATGCTGGAAATCCAAAACAAAAACAAAAATACCTGGAGGAACTCAGCAGGTCTGACAGCATCTGCGGAGAGGAGCACAGTTAACGTTTCAAGTCTGTATGACTCTTCACCAGAACTAAGAAAAAATAGAAAAGAAGTGAAATATAAGCTGGTTTAAGGGGAGGTGGGACAGGTAGAGCTGGATAAAGGACCAGTGATAGGTGGAGATTGCCAAAAGATGTCATAGACAAAAGGCCAAAGAGGTGTTCACGGTGGTGATATTAGCTAAGAAATGTGCCAATGGTGACATTAAGGGTAGAAAGCAGGACGAGCAAGGTACAGATAGCCCTAGTGGGGGTGGGGTGGGGGGAAAGGATCGAAATAGGCTAAAAGGTAGAGATAAAACAATGGATGGAAATACATTGAAAAATAATAGAAATAGGTGGGAAAAGAAAAATACATATAAATTACTGGAAAAAGGGGAATCGGAAAGGGGGTGGGGATGGAGGAGAGAGTTCATGATCTAAAGTTGTTGAACTCAATATTCAGTCCGGAAGGCTGTAAAGTACCTGGTCGGAAGATGAGGTGCTGTTCCTCCAGTTTGCGTTGAGCTTCACTGGAACAATGCAGCAAGCCAAGGACGGGCATGAGAGCAGGGTGGAGTGTTGAAATGGCAAGCGACAGGGAGGTCTGGGTCATACTTGCAGACAGGCCGGAGGTGTTCCTCCAAGCTGTCACCCAGTCTGCGTTTGGTCTCTCCCATTGGGAGAAGTGAATGCAGTAGACTAAATTGAGGGAAGTGCAAGTGAAATGCTGCTTCACTTGAAAGGAGTGTATGGGCCCTTGGACGGTGAGGAGAGGGGAAGTAAAGGGACAGGTGTTGCACCTTCTGCGGATGCATGGGAAGGTGCTGTGGGAGGGGGTTGAGGTGTTGGGGCTGATGGAGGAGTGGATCAGGGTGTCTCGGAGGGAACGATCCCTGCGGAATGCCACCGGGGGGGTGAAGGGAAGATGTGTTTGGTGGTGGCATCATGCTGGAGTTGGCGGAAATGGCGGAGGATGATCCTTCGAATGCAGAGGCTGGTGGGGTGACCTCAAGGTAACCTTGTTACCTTAAGTTTAATACAGCAGTAATCTCTATGCACTGATATATGCATTTGTGTAGACTGTTTGTACTTTCTGTAACTTTGTAATTTCTATGACGCTATGTACCAATTTGCACTTTCACTATTTTAAAAATTAATTTGTAACATTTAGGTGAATGAGTCTAAATGTTAATCAGTAGTGTTGGGCACCACACTCTCCTAACATAATCCAAAAATAGAACTCATCATGCACATGGGTTGTACTTTGGAAAGAGTTAAAAGCACCAGCTTTAAGCTGTCAGGCACTATGAATTTGAAGATTGAACTGGGAGCAGAAGACCACAGAACTGATAGAGAAAAGGTGGGGGGAGGGGGAGAGAGAGAGAGAGGGGGGGAGGGGGAGTGAGAGAGAGGGAGAGAGGGGGGAGGGGGAGAGAGACGGGAGAAAGAGAGAGGGGGGAGGGGGAGAGAGAGGGAGAGGGGGAAGGAGGGGGAGAGAGAGGGAGAGAGAGAGGGGGGAGGGGGAGAGAGAGGGAGAAAGAGAGAGAGAGGGGGGGGAGGGGGAGAGAGAGGGAAAGGGGGAAGGAGGGGGAGAGAGAGGGAGAGAGAGAGGGGGGAGGGGGAGAGAGAGGGAGAAAGAGAGGGGGGAGGGGGAGAGAGACGGGAGAGAGAGAGAGAGCAAGTGAGCCTAGCTTGAATGGAGAAGTAAAAACTGTATTAAGTCAGTAAATTCACTGCCTAATTGGTTAATTCTTATTTTTGGTGCTTAATAAACGTTCCTGAGTTACATTACTAGATTGTGTTCTGTTGCCTGAATGGTTAAAGTCTCAAAAGAACAAACTAATATTGGGTGAGTGGATTTGGAGGTTAAAACCCTGAAAAAACTTAGTGGCCATGTACTGAACAACTCCACACAGACACACACAACAGGAAGAGACCAGCTGAGCTGCTACTTGGATACAAAGCAACAGCAAGATGCCAGAGCTGAGGGAGATCAGTGTAGATCAGGAGGTCTGAGATCATGATGCTGAAAAAATGCAGAGGCTGCTGCAAAGCTTTATGGAGACCACTGAAGGCGGGCGGTGGGGGGGCACGAGACAGTCTGATCAAATACTGCTGAGACAAAAGAATCTGAGGGAGAACGGATACACCATTTTACCCCAAGCTGTACACTGTCATTGCCGAGAAGGGAAACCGTGCGAATCTCCAGCTGCCAGAAGCAGTACTGTGTGGCACAAATTCTCCATGTGTCGAAAAGGATTCTGGTGACAAAGGCATAAGCAGCAGATGAACCAGATGTAGGAGCTGAGGCAAAGCTGACATCCAGTAATCCACAAGCCCAGGTCAGCAATGCTGACGGCAGGCACACAGCTAGCTATCCAGAGGGGAAAGCACCAGTTCCAGAGGGGAACCTAACCCTGACATGATGGCCAGAGTTCCCAAAACAGCAGGCAGGGCCACGATGCGACAGGTTTGGCTCAAAGAAGGGCAGGACTGGGCATTAAATATTCTCGGTGTTTGGGAGAGACAGGAAAGGGGGGAAACGGCCGGGGGTGGATGGGAGCGGCGATATTGGTTAAAGGTGGCTTTACAGTACTGGAAAGAGAGGATGTCCCAGAGGGGTCAAGGACAGGATCTCTCTGGCTAGAGCTAAGGAATGAAAAAGTTGCAATGACATTGATCAGTGTAGTATATAGATCGCCAACTAGTGGAAGGGATGTGGAGAGATAAATTTGCAAAGTAATTTCATAGAGGTGCAAGAATTATAGAGTAATCGTAATGGGGGACTTCAACTATTCAAATTCACACTGGGATAGGAATAGTGCAAAGGGACAAGAGGGGCCAGAGTTCCTGGAATGTGCTTAAGATCATTTTCGGCGGCAGCATCTTTCCAATCCAACCAGAGGGCAGGCACTGCTGGACCTGCTTCTGGGCAATGAGTTGGCCCAAGTGGTCAAATATCACTGGGAGAGCCTCGAGGGGACGGTGATCATTGTATCATAAGGTTTAGATTGCCCATGGAAAAGGACAGAGAACAATCCAGAGCAGGGATAATTAATTGGGGGAAAGACAACTTCGATGAGATGACAATGCACCTGAGTCAAGTGAGTTGGAATCGAATGTTGGCGGAAAAGACAGTGGCTGAACAATGGACCATGTTCAGAGAGAAAGTATTGTAGACCATGTCAAGGTATATTCCCTTGCAGGGAAAGGTCGGACAAATAAATCCAGAACGCCCCTGGATGATGAGAGATGGAGGTGAGGTTGAAATGGAAGGAGTGCACATATGTCAGGTGGAAACTACAATCGACAATCAGGCTAAATATAGAAAGACCAAAAGGGAAGTGAAGAAACTAATAAGAAAAGCAAGGAGAGAGCCTGAAAAGAAGCTTCCAGCGAACATAAAAGGGAATTTCAAGGTCTTCTATCAACATGTATATAAAAAGAAAGGTTGGTAAAAGAAAGGGTAGGGCGGATTAGGGACAACAAACGGGACTTGCACGTGGAGGCTGGAGAAATAGTGGAGGTATTGAACAAGTAACGTCTGTCTTTACAAAGGAAGACGATGCTACCCAGGCCGAGGTGAGAGAGGAGGTAACTGGTACAGTAGAAGAATTTACAATTGATAGGAAGGTGGTGTTGGAAAGGCTATCTTTACTTAAAACAGATAAGGTACCAGGACCGGATGAGATGCATCCGAGTCTTCCAGTCTTCCTTAGACACCGGCGAGGTGCCAGAGGACTGGAGAATTGTGAATGTTACACCCTTGTTCAAAAAGGGTTGCAAGGATAAAGCTGGCAACTACAGACCAGTCAGTTTGACCTCAGTGGTAGGGAAACTTCTGGAAACTATAGTACCGGATAAAATCAATAATCACCTAGACAAGTGCAGGATAATTAAGGAAAGTCAGCATGGCTTCATCAAGGGAAAATCATGTTGAACTAACTTGGAGTTTTGCGGAGGTAACAGAGAAGGCTGATGAAGGAAATGCTGTTGATGTGGTGTATATGGATTTTCAAAAGGCATTTGAGACAGTGCCACACAACAGACTTGTGAGCAAAATTCTAGCTCCTGGAATAAAAGGGAAAGTAGGCACTTGGATAAGAAATTGGTTGAGTGACAGGAAACAGTAGTGATAAATGGTTGTTTTCCAGATTGGAGGAAGGTTTGTAGTGGGGTTCCTCAGGGGTCAGTTGTGGGGCCCTTGCTCTTTCTGATATATATTAATGCTCTAGACTGTGGTTTGCAGGGCACGACTTCAACATTTGCAGTTGATACAAAGATTCAAAATGTTGTCAACTGTGATGAGCATAGTCTTGAACTTCAAAAGGACATCGACGTTGAAGATGCAGAAAATTTGGATTTATTTTAAAGTACTAGCCAGGACCAGCAGCTAAGGCACCAAAGCATACACAAACAGTCGCAGCCTTACATGAAAGCTATAAACTTGTACAAAGGGCTCAGCTGTAAATTTGCAGTTAGGAAATGGGAGACACACGGGCGGGGACACGGGATAACTCAATCAAGAGATGGGGAAGCCCATTTCGCACCGTCTGATAGCAATCTTCAAAAGGACAATGCCCAGTCCCTGCACTGCAATTACTGTACAAGAACACAATTATCAGCCCACCGGGGGGGGGTCATTGTGCTGTGGCCTTTGTCTAACGAATACCATTAAGTTGTAACTGATAGTAAAAGATATATAAACTGTGCTCATTTCAACCTCGGTGGAGAAGCGCCCGAATTTCCCAGCATTTTCTCCCTGCATGTGTAATAAAGGAACGACTTGAATATTGCATCTGGACTCCGAGTGTTGAAATTTTGTCCCAGAGTATTCCTCGGACCTTTCAATTGGTGCTGCGAGCAGGGCCCGAAGGATGCAGGACACCGACGGGGAAATGGGATGAGTCAGTGTGAATTCATTTTTATTCATACTAAATCCGACTCCGTCCCGATCCAGGAACCGTCAGGCGCCCCACGTATCAGAAACCTGGGCTCCAGGCAATAGTTCAAGGGGTGGTAAGGGTGGGGTAGTTCGCTTGTCTTATAGATTGTTATAATTACATCCGGTATTAGCCGCAAGTAACGAGTTCGGTCAGAAAGGACCCAGGGTAAGAACCGTACCGCTGACAACAACTATACCCCGACCGTCTTACCCAGAGATGGCCAGTGGTGACAAACTCGAGTGGGGACCAGAGGGATCCTTGACACAGCATTGAGCTGACAAAAATAAGAAATCGATAGGCAAAATGATAAAGAACAATTGGAACCCATTTGACTCACCCGCTGATCAGAGAAAATGGTGGGATAATCAGAAAAAAGACAAAGATGATGAAGCCTGGATCCTAATGTTAAGACAACACGTAGAGTTAAGTAAGAAAGTAAATCGAATGTTGGCCAACAAATCCCAAAATGAAGAGCTGGTCCAGGCAAAAAATCTCATGTCAGTTTCGGCAGCTTTACCACAGCCACCAGGAGCTGCACAATACGCAGATAATGTAGATTGGAACGGGCTGGTGGAACAAGCAGCAGGATATGAGGAACAACGGGAAGCGGGTTGGGAATCACCACCCCCGTAACCCGTGGCCCCAATTAAGATAGAGCATGTGCCCCTGGTGCCCGGACAACCAGGCAGACCAGGCACAGCAGCAAGCTGATTTCCGAGCCTTTAGAGCAGAAATGGCACAAGACTTAGGGCAAGCCCCAGTTAATTGGAATACAGTGACTGGAGTAAAACAAGAAAAGGGCGAGAGTGCCCATGAATATGGCAATCGGAGGTTTGAGGCATATTGTAACTACAGGGTTGTAGGTGCTGCGCTGAACCGAGACGATGTACAGATTATGCAATTGTACAAGGATGGCCTTAGCCTGGCCCACCAGGCAATCCTAAACACCAGGCCTGGGCCCACCAGGCGATCCTAAACACCGGGCCCACCAGGCGATCCTAGACACCGGGCCCACCAGGCGATCCTAGACACCGGGCCCGGGCTAGTAGACAAGAACACATATGATCGAGGAAGATGGGCCACCGGGGTAGATAACCACATAGGGAAAACTAAGATAAAGGTGTCGGCAGTGAGGTTACAGACCCCACTGAAATGGTGGCCACTGCAGCAGCCGTTCCTAAACCCGAGGTGTGCTTTAATTGTAAAAACCCGAACATAAAATATTTACAGTGTTAGATGTAGCCAATGGATTTTGGTCGATACCACTGGACCAGGAATCCCAAGATAAATTCGCTTTCACAGTGGGAGGGAGACGGTGAACATGGGCGAGGCTCCCACAGGGATTCCACAACAGCCCCAACATCTTCCATCGGGTCACGAGTGAGAAGCTGAGTCCGTGCGACGTAGAGTCTAACAACAGTACAATCTTATAATATGCAGATGATATCCTAATAGCGTCAGAATCGGAAAGGGGCCACATCGGAGCTCTCCTCTGATAGTCATAAGGACACTGAAAAATGCTGGATTTAAGATAAACCCCTTTATGAGTTGCTGACCGGGAGGGCGATGCGCTTGCCAGAGGGCAGAGCCACCGGAAGTGAGGATATGGGACCCATCAGAGATAAAATTAAAAACGATATTAAGCAATTGGATGGACAGCTAAAGGAATTACAACAGGAAGTGAAGGACCAACAGGCTATCAGGGATTTAGAAGAGAGGACAAAAGGGGGACCCCCGTCACCACCGGCTGAGGTCGGAGACATGGTGTTTGTTCAAATCACCCCTAGCCAACCAGGTTTTGCCCCAAAATGGACTGGACCGTACGGAATTATTCACGTGCCTGCGCCGATATGAAGGGAAAAGCTAGGTGGAAACACTGGTCGCAACTGAAAAGGTATGATGTAAGTAAGAAAGACTAAATTACCAGGCAGCGGGGGGAGAACGGGCAACGAGCAGTCCGTACTGTGTAGGCCAAGTGGTTTAGGATTCATTCCCGATCTGGAGGACCGGCCATCTGAAAGACAAAAGGGGGAATCCTCAACTACGGGGAGGGTCACCGTGGGCTGTGCACAAGGAGGGACGTAAAGGAGAAAGCTACAGTGTGTGAGAGATTTTTCGCAATTTACCTTCACACCCCAGGAGAACAACAACTGGGGTCACTGTCCCGGGGAGGAAGACTTGGGAATGACAGATACCTGGCATTGGATCTTGAGGGCCAAACACGGAGAGTTGACTGCAACGGCGGACCCCCGGACCGACACCACCCTGCTATCACAGGACACGACGACACCACAGAGACTATCTTGCCCAGACATGACCCCTGGGCCACAGAATGGACTGGTACTGTATACGGACGGTGAACTCTTGTATGATAATGTTAAACATGAAATTGTACAGGTAATTGTGAACCTGGCAGGTATGCGACTGCCAGAGTATTGCAGAAACCAAGCGCCCCTACGAAAACTGTACAAATTACTGAGTAAGGCTGTGATTAATCAGGCGGCCGACGCCACGGGAGCCACTAGATTCAGGGCACCACCAGAAGAGAGAGTTAGTTAACAATGTACTGACAAGGGTGAACACAGGGACTTCCCTGGTAAACTCTCTCGACATTCAAGGAATCAACTCCGAGGTCACGAATCTTAAAGGGATCATGAGGCAGCTTGCTCATAAGAGTAGCGAGGGGTGGTGAAACGGCAGCGGCCCTAGGGGGCAAGAGTGTGGCATCTGTATTGGAAAGCGTACACGTTATAGAGACCCATGCTAAAGCCACCAGCCAATTAACAGAAAGGGAGGAACGACAAGAGGACAGCACCCAAAAAAGCCAGCTTACGGCCGGTGGATGATCGGGCAATTAAGACACAATCTGGGCCAGATCCAAAGTGGGGAGGTACCGGGCTGGATCAACAGTGCCCGGTTGTGGGGGATGGACAAGAACCCAGGCGTCATCGACGCATGTACATTGAAAGGAGTGACCAGGGTGTATGCGGTGATTCAGAAGTGCACCTCAAACCAAATGAACGTGATAGGTATGGGCAATCCCCTCAGTCACAGCAGACACGGGCCCACACCCTCAGTACCAAGTGGAGAACATTGGGTTAATCTGAGACAATGACTCCCTCCGGTACTACCCCATAGATATGCATGCCATATGCAAGAATGAGGGCATACACGGGGAATCACTGAGCGGGTGCAGGAGGAAAGGTAGCCTCACAATTAGCTCCCATCCAGTTGGAACGGGGGGGGGTGCTGGACAAATGCGGGTACAACCGAACGGAGGGCTGTATATTAGAAATTACCCACAGAGAAAACCATCACACCCGCTCAGGATACAAGGGAACCCCGGCTCCCAGTTACTATCAGACACGCGTGAATGATGTACGTCCAACAAAGGGGTCAGGTCTCAGTCAACCCCTCCGACACACTCCACCATGCCCTGGAACACTATGACGAACCTAAGCAGGCCCCAATTCCCAACCTTCCCGAAAGTCTGACAAAGTTGAAAGGTGTCTTACGAAAGGTGAGGAATCAGCATTACGTGTTACAGGCGGTGTGTAAAAGGCTAATCAATGATATGGAAGAGCACTTGAGAGATCCGACATGGTGGGAGCAAGTGTGGGAATGGGGGCTGAATGCGGACATACACCCCTGGATAAGAATAAGCTCTCATATACTCGTCGCAGTGCAGCTAGTGTTAGCATTGTTTAACTCTAATTCTTTCAATGTCTTCTCCAGACAATCCAAAAAGTACCAGGAGACCATGAGTGGCGTACTGAGAGGCTGCGAGGAGACATTTGCGTTACATTATGGGACCAGCAACACTCACACACACACAGATTACACAATCCACACTGACATCACTAAAAATCACAGACGGAATCTCAGTAACAATCCACATGCTTTGCACAGTCTTGTGTTGGGGGTTTAGTGTTTGATATTTCGAACTGCAGTGACATTCCCGACAAGATGAGTTAAAGTTTTAACCTTAACCAGAAAATGGCTGAAACATTGTTTTCCTGGGATGAACACGTCAAAGGACAGGAAGAATCAGAAAGTTGTCCTGCCCTGGGATTAACATATCAATGGACAGGCCTCCTGGGGAGCAGATTGAGAGACATCCCAACATGCCAGGGGTGGAGTCTGCAAACTGCTCATTCAGGATATACCTGGCTAGGAACCCAATCCGAAAACCGCCTCCAGAGTGCGGAGCTAGTCCCCACTCTGGTTTAATGTGCGTGTGTGTTCCCTCTGTCTCAATCTGCTTTATAACTCTTTGACTTGTTTGTATTTGTAACTGAGAGTGAATCATTGGCTCTTGCGTTATTTTGTTTGAAAATGTTCTTTGCTCTCTGTTTTAATGGAATTAATTTTCTCCCCCACCCCTCAAAGAATTTTTATTTTGAAACCTGCAATCTGAAGATCCAGACTGGGACAAGGACTCTTCTTCTTCAGGAGTTTCCTGAGACCTTCTCCAAGGCCGTGCCCCATGGGCCCACGTGAGTTTGTGTCCGTTTCTTACCCTGAGATTTAATTTCCTCTCCGGGACCCTGGTTTTCGGTGGCTCCGGTTAACCAGTTCCTGTTGGACTGCGGGCCTGGAGTTTCAAAAAGAAAATCCTGGGGTTAAAGTAGCCCAGCCTTGCAATCCAAAACTTACATGTTAGCCTCCAGTGTGTGAGGAACAGGAGCCCCACAAGAGGAAATGAAAAGTCCTAAAGTGAAGCTGCCTAAAATCTTGTTATAATTCAGGGACAATGCGTGTATTTTGGGCTGTGCGATCATTCTGACGGTTAAACGGGATTCCCGGTGGTCATTTTACTGAGGGTTTAGATTTCTATCTGCCTTTCTCCAGTTTTCTTTCTGTTTATTTCTTCGCTTTGCGCTATTTAAGCCTTCAAGGAATAATCACAGGTGAATTGATGGGCCTACAGCAGGGCAAGTGAGCTGCAGAAGGGGCAGGGAAAGACTTTTACACATGAGGAGAGGGGGCAGGAGTTTCAGAAGGTAGGAGTCACACAGGGGGCTGATTAAGGGGGAGATTATACAGAGGGGGTGGGAGGCTGCTGTTCGTTTCGGAGGGGGATAATTAGAATGAACATGGGGACAGGGTGCTTGTTCATGTTTGAAATAGTGAGGGGTCGCTGCTACATGTTTAAAATGGTGAATGCATATGAGTTAATAGCTGATATGAGTTTGTATTTATACAGACGTCCAGATAGATAGGGGGTGGGGCGGTGCTGGGAGTGCGGGGACTGTTGTGATGGTGGGTTGGGTGTTAGATGGGGGTTGTTTGAGAGAGATTTTTGAGTGGGCAAACGCGGGGTTAAAAATGGCGCGAGTAATTTGGCGGCCACGAAACAAACGGTCTGGCGAAAATGATGCATAGATGGAATAATTGTCGGCTGATAATGACAGGGAGGAAAAGAATGGGGGTTGGATAATATTTGCGAGGAGGAAAGAAAAAGCTAAATAACCAGTCCAGTATAGATTTTGAAGAGCACACATTGGGGGTTATATATTTCTTTTTTCAGAAAAGGTTGCTGACAGGAAATAGAAGAGAAAATGAAAGATATGATGAAATCTATTTTTTGAATTGTGAATCGGGGAGAGCGCAAACGCAGTCCCCCACTACCACAAATTTTACAGTCGAGTATCCCGCATTTGGGGACATCGCAGGCGTCAGCACACCCGAAGTGCAATGGGCTAGCATCGTCCTGGGAGAACCTTTTTTTTTTGCAAAAATATACTTTATTCATAAAATATCTTCAACCACATTCCAAACCATTTCAAAAACACCATTACAAGGGTACAATCCGGTTCAACTTTAACAAAATGTATCACCAGGTGCATCAGTACAAACAATATTACAATCATTTACAGGCTTTCACTTTGAGCTGTACAGCCCGAGGGGCTCTAAACAGTTCCCAGTCTCTCGGTGCGCTGTGGCAGAAAGGTCTTAGACAGCGGCCCTTCCCCATTGCGCTTTTGCAGCAGCTGCCCCAAGCTTTAGTGCGTCCCTCAGCACGTAGTCCTCGGCCTTGGAATGTGCCAGTCCGCAACACTCGGTCGGGGACAACTCTTTGCGCTGGAAGACCAACAAGTTTCGGGCAGACCAAAGCGCGTCTTTCACCGAGTTGATGATCCTCCAGCTGCAGTTGATGTTTGTCTCGGTGTGTGTCGCTGGGAACAGCCCGTAGAGCACAGAGTCCTGTGTCACAGAACTGCTCGGGATGAACCTCGACAGCAACCACTGCATCTCTCTCCAGATCTTCTTTGCAAAGGCACCAACTACAAGGATGTGAACAACGGTCTCATACCGACCACAGCCACCTCGAGGGCAACATGCCAAGGGGGTGAGACTCCTGACTTTGACAGTCTGCTCGGGGAACCATCCCACAGGGTCCACCCTCTCCTTTTCCCTCAGGGCCTCTAAGACGTTACGTGCTGACCACTGCCTGATGGACTTGTGGTCAAAGGTGTTTTTCTGCATAAATTTTTCCACCAGGGACAGGTGGTACGGCACGGTCCAACTACTTGGAGCGTTCCGCGGCAGCGTGGCCAGACCCATCCTTCGCAACACCGGGGACAGGTAGAACCTCAGCACGTAGTGACACTTGGTGTTTGCGTACTGAGGGTCTACGCACCGCTTGATGCAGCCACACACAAAGGTGGCCATCAGTATGAGGGCGATGTTGGGCACGTTTTTTTCCCCTTTATCTAGAGGCTTGTACATCGCGTCCCTGCGGACACGATCCATTTTCGACCTCCAGATAAAGCGGAAGATGGCTCGAGTGATCGCCACCACGCAGGAGTGTGGAATGGGCCAGACCTGCGCCACGTACAGCAACAGCGAGAGTGCCTCACACCTGATGACCAGGTTCTTACCCGCAATGGAGAGGGACCGTCGCTCCCACATGCCCAGTTTCCTTTTCACCATAGACACTCGCTCCTTCCAGTTTCTAACGCATGCCCTGGTCCCTCCGAACCATATCCCCAGCACCTTCAGGCCGTCAGCCCTGACAGTGAAGGGGACAAAGGATCGGTCAGCCCAGTTCCCAAAGAACATGGCCTCGCTCTTCCCACGATTTACCTTGGCTCCCGAGGCCAGTTCGAACTGGTCGCAAATGTGGATCAGTCTGCGCACCGACAGCGGATCCGAGCAGAAGACGACGACATCGTCCATGTACAGGGAGGCTTTTACCTGAGTGCCTCCACTGCCTGGGATCGTCACTCCTCTTATGCCCGGATCCTTCCTGATGGACTCGGCCAAGGGTTCTATGCAACACACGAAAAGAACAGGCGAGAGAGGTCAGCCCTGCCTGACTCCAGATTTAATCGGAAAGCTATCTGTTTCCCACCCATTGATTGAGACTGCGCTACTGATGTTAGTGTAGAGCAGTTGGATCCAATATCGAATTCCCTCCCCAAACCCCATTTTGGAAAGCACATCCACCACGTAGGTGTGCGATATTCTGTCAAAGGCCTTCTCCTGATCCAGGCTGATGAGGCAAATGTCCACACCCCTATCCTGCACATAGGCAATCGTATCCCTGAGCAGCGCCAGGCTGTCAGAGATCTTCCTGCCCGGCACAGTGCAGGTCTGGTCATGGTGTATCACCAATTCCAGAGCGGATTCGACCCGATTGGCGATGACCTTGGACAGAATCTTATAGTCCACATTCAACAGTGAAATGGGTCGCCAAATTCTAATTTCCTCCCTTTCTTCCTTGTGCTTGTAGATGAGGGTGATGATGCCTTTCCTCATGGATTCTGACATGCTGCCGGCCAGGAGCATACTCTCGTACACTTCTAGTAGGTCTGGGCCCTTCCAGTCCCACAGAGCCGAATACAACTCCACCGGCAAGCCGTCGCTTCTGGGGAGATTTACTCTTCTCGAAGGACTCAAGGGCCTAAGTCAGTTCGTCAGGAGTTCGCGGTTTGTCAAGCCTCTCCCGTGTACTGTCGACTAAGACCTCCGTGATAGAGGACAAGGAGGACTGGGAGGCCGTGCTGCCCGTGGGCTTCACGTCATACAATCCGGCATAAAACGATTTGCTGATCCTCAAAATGTCGGACTGCGCTGACTTTACTGAGCCGTCTTCTTCCTTCAGGCTGCTGATCACAGAGCTCTCTCTCTGTACCTTTTCGAAGAAGAAACGTGAGCACGTCTCATCCTGCTCCACGGAGCGCGCTCCGGAATGGAAGATGTTCTTGGAGGCAAAGGGCTAGGCTTGCTGGCTCTTCACCTCTTAGAGTTCCTCCTTGACATCGACCCCCACCGACTGCAGCCGGAGCAGATTCTGCATGTATTTCAGGAGTCGGGACATTTCCCTCTCTTCCTTTCTAGCTTTCTGGGTGCCTTTGACGATGAAAAAACTCTTGATGTTTCCCTTGTTCGCTTCCCACCAATGTGTCAGGGACTCAAAGAGGGGTTTCATGGTTCTCCAACCTTTGTAATCCCTCTTGAGCTCCTCAATGTTCTCTGGGGTCAGCAGTTGCACGTTTAGCTTCCATGCCCCCCTGCCCACCCTCTGGTCTTCCTCTAAGTGACAGTCAACCAGTAGGAGGCAGTGGTCAGAGAACACCGGCTTGACATCGGTGGATCTGACTGCGAATGCGCGGGACACAAACAGTAAGTCTATCCTGAAACGGATGGACCCGTCTGGTCGCGACCGGGTGTATCTATGCTGTGCTCAGTCTGCAGGGTTGCTGAAGACGTCGTGCAGCTTGGCATCCTTAACTGTTTCCATCGGGGATCTGGACGTAGCGTCCAACCTTCTGTCGGCCCTGCCGGATCGTCCAGCCGCATCGATGTTGCAGTTGAAGTCACCGCCCACAATGACCGGCCTGGACGTCACCAACAGCAGTGGGAGCTGCTGAAAAACCGCCAGCCGGGCGGTCTTTTGTGCCGGGGCATACACGTTAATTAACCGGAGTGGAGCATTCTTGTACATTACTTTTGCTACGAGGAGGCACCCACCCATGACCTCCTTAACCTCGGAGACAGTGAAGTTGCCTCCCCGCAGCAGAATACCCAGGCCGGAGGAACGAGAGTCGTATCCGTCCGATCAGATCGATGGCCCGTATGACCACCACCGTGACCATTGTCTGTAGTAGCTGAGGTGCGGTATCGCACACTCCTGCAGAAACAACAGGTCAGCTTTGACCTTGGCAAAGTAATCCAAGGTCGCCACACATCGCGTAGTTGATTTAATGCTATGCACATTTATGGATACCATCTTTACACCCATTTTAAAGCATTTAGTCTCTTACCAAACCTGTTGCCTCTGAGAGTCCCAGGCCTTTGGTCTGCTCCTGCATACCCATAGTGTTTACAAATTGCCTCACTTTGGATGGGCTGAGGAAACTGTCCTGAACATCCCCATTGGCAATGTTCTGCTCAGGTGGCATCTGGGGTTCGTGCAGAGAATGGGATTTGAAATGTCCTCTGTTGGAGAAGCTTCTCCAATCCTCTCCCTCTCTGGGGCGTTGCTACTCCCGGCTTCCCGGAGCTGGGGTGCGCTGAGCGCCTCACTGCTCCCAGATTCCTGGGGCTGGGATGCGCTGGCCTCTTCGGGTTGTGGGCAAAGTTGGGGTGCGCTGGTCTCCTCATTGTCTCCAATGTTCTGGAGCTCAGGTGTCTCGTCCTCCAACTCCCTAGAGCTTTGCCGCTTCTTCTGCAGGTGTCGCCCAGGCACTTCTTCGTCCGAAGAGCAGCTGCCCTTGTTATCCGTGTCGGATGGGAGACGCCTCTTGCCTCTTGTCTGGGAAGTGGCTTGGTCCCTTCTTCCTTTTGGCTCTCTTCACCAGCTGCCACTCCCCCTGCTGATTTTCCGCTGCTTCCTCCTCCTCCATTGATTCGCTCTCCTGAGGAGTGGGAGGTTCAGGGGGCAGTGCTGTTGATCGGTTGTCTGCTGCCTCAATCTTTTCCTCCACCTTGTCTCTCCCTGTGTCCTCCTTTGTCCCCTTGTTTTCACTGGGGGCCATGGTGGTTGGAGTGTTGCAAGTGTCCTTGGTAGTGGTGACTCGAAGCATTTCTGCTGCTTCCCCCTCTTTGGCTTTGGCTGCCTGTGCATAATTGAGGCAGCGTTTGGGGCAGGTCCTGTAGAGGTGAGCTGCCTCGCCACACAGGTTGCAGCTCTTAGTCTGTTTGCAATCCTTTGTCTGGTGCCCTTCCTGTTTGCAGTTCTTGCAGAGGGCGCCGATGCAGTTGGCCGCCACATGACCAGACTTGCCGCATGAGCAACAAAGTTTGGGTTGCCCAGCGTAAACAAAGTAGCCATGGCTTCTCCCGATAGCGAAGCTGGAAGGAGGGTGGAAGATGGTTCCCTTACCGTCGGGGTCTTGAGCGTGACCTTAACCTGGCGTTTGCATGTCCAAATCCTGAAGGCGTCTCTATCCTCGCTGGAGCTCCCAACTTTGTTGACGTACCTGGCGAGGAAGGTGAACACGTCGGCGACAGGGTCGTAGGGGTTACAGAGACGCACCGTCACCACATGGTCCCGTTGCAACGGCGGAGCAAAGAGCGGCTCCACCGTCAGGATCTTCATCTCCGGCTGGTCTCTGTTCTCCTCGAACACCTTCAGGAACGTGACGCAAGCTGCCACTCGCTTGAAAGTCACATCGAAATGTCCAGCGCTTGGGAAGTCTTGCAGGGAGTAGATCTCCTCCGCTTCAAATCCACATGCCTTCAACAGGATCCGCTTGATGAAGAAGGCCCGATCCATGGGTGCTCCTCCTTCGCTGCCCTTCACCGTCACCCGAACAGTGTTACGTACCCCATCATATGGGGCTCGACTGGTTATAGCCATCGCTTCACGACTACACTTTATCTTAGCCAAAAGGCCGAGTCAATCGAATGTTGGCCAACAAATCCCAAAATGAAGAGCTGGTACCGGCAAAAAATCTCATGTCAGTTTCGGCAGCTTTACCACAGCCACCAGTAGCTGCACAATACGCAGATAATATAGATTGGAACGGGCTGGTGCAACAGGCAGCAGGATATGAGGAACAACGGGAAGCAGGTTGGGAATCACCACCCCCATAACCCGTGGCCCCAATTAAGATAGAGCATGTGCCCCCGGTGTCCGGACAACCAGGCAGACCAGCTCAAGCGGCCGTACCGGCACAAAATGGGCAGCCGGCCCAGGCGCCAATACACGGACAGAGAGCTATAACGGGGGGTTCCTGGCGCAACTGAGAACCACGTATGTGTCCCTGTCACCTAGCGACACTATGAAGCTATTGGAAATAAATTACCCCAACTAAAACCTAGACACGGAATGAGTCGTTTTGGCAAAAATTGAGGGAAATAAGGCAATGCCACCGTCTCCATAACAGGGACGTTCGCGGGTTAGTCCGGATAAAACTACCTGAGGCGTTTTGGGGACGGCTGCGGCGAGCGTATCAGGACGGAACCTGGTGTAATGATATCGCTGCAGACCAGGCACAGCAGCAAGCTGATTTCCGAGCCTTTAGAGCAGAAATGGCACAAGTCTTAGGGCAAGCCCCAGTTAATTGGAATACAGTGACTGGAGTAAAACAAGAAAAGGGCGAGAGTGCCCATGAATATGGCAATTGGAAGTTTGAGGCATATTGTAACTATGGGGGTGTAGGTGCACTGGAGGTTCACTAGAGCTTTCCCCACCAGGGACTGCAACGCCACCACGGCCACAAAGATCCTCGCTTTTGAAGTAGTACCAAGGTGGGGAATCCCTTTACAGATAGATTCGGATCAAGGAGCGCATTTTACGGACAGTATTATGAAAAGGACGTGTGAGCTGCTCGGAGTAAAACAGAAATTTCACGTACCTTACCATCCACAAAGCTCAGGAATGGAAGAATGTATGAACCGCACGTTAAAAAATGCTATTGCAATGGCAAACACAGCAACTAGTAGGGGATGGGTGGATGTGCTCCCCCGCATATTGATGCGACTGAGGGCTACCCCCAGCAGGACAACTGGTTTAACCCCTTATGAGTGGATGACCGGGAGGGCAATGCGCTTGCCAGAGGGCAGAGCCACCGGAAGTGAGGATATGGGACCCATCAGAGATAAAATTAAAAACGATATTAAGCAATTGGATGGACAGCTAAAGGAATTACAACAGGAAGTGAAGGACCAACAGGCTATCAGGGATTTAGAAGAGAGGACAAAAGGGGGACCCCCGTCACCACCGGCTGAGGTCGGAGACATGGTGTTTGTTCAAATCACCCCTAGCCAACCAGGTTTTGCCCCAAAATGGACTGGACCGTACGGAATTATTCACGTGCCTGCGCCGATATGAAGGGAAAAGCTAGGTGGAAACACTGGTCGCAACTGAAAAGGTATGATGTAAGTAAGAAAGACTAAATTACCAGGCAGCGGGGGGAAAACGGGCAACGAGCAGTCCGTACTGTGTTAGCCAAGTGGTTTAGGATTCATTCCCGATCTGGAGGACTGGCCATCTGAAAGACAAAAGGGGGAATCCTCAACTACGGGCAGGGTCACCGTGGGCTGTGCACAAGGAGGGACGTAAAGGAGAAAGCTGCCTCTTATATCCAACCTAAACCCTGGTGATCACCAGCAGTGTGCTTCATTACAGAAATAACAATAACCAGGTAACCTCCACGCCAAGATGGAAAAAAGCTGGGTGTCCATGATCATTACCAGGGCCCTGGCTATCGCAGCCACCGGCATACAGAATGTAAACCGTGAAGCAGTGGCCGGTATGGGCTTATACTACAAGAATGTCAGCGACGGATATTGCGTGAAAGGTGTGAATGTCACAACGGAAAGGTCAATGCTCTTCAAGTGTGGCACCAGGCTTACGCAACTATCCATTGGAACGAGCGATGGTGAGAGCCTAGGGCAGAGCTCGCATTCGGGAACGGAACTCCGATGGAAAAATGAGGGTCCACTATGCTTCCAGATCAGCGATGGTTTGGACGGACCCTGGACATGTGCGAAGGGGGCACAGGTCCAGATACAGTGTGTGAGAGATTTTTCGCAATTTACCTTCACAAGGAGGACTTGGGAATGACAGATACCTGGCATTGGATCTTGAGGGCCAAACACGGAGAGTTGACTGCAACGGCGGATCCCCGGACCGACACCACCCCGCTATCACAGGACGCGACGACACCAAAGAGACTATCTTGCCCAGACATGACCCCTGGGCCACAGAATGGACTGCTACTGTATACGGACGGTGAACTCTTGTATGATAATTTTAAACATGAAATTGTACAAGTAATTGTGAACCTGGCAGGTATGCGACTGTCTGAGTATTGCAGTAACCAAGCACCTCTACGAAAACTATACAAATTACTGAGTAAGGCTGTGATTAATCAGGCGGCCGACGCCACGGGTGCCACTAGATTCAGGGGACATCCTGCTTTCCACCGCCAGAAGAGAGAGTTAGTGTGGAAGAATAAAATACATCTACAGGTCAACTAAGGGTTAAACAGTTAGCACCATCGTGGAATACTACAGCACTGTTCCCTCTCTCGTTAGCACCATCGTGGAATACTACAGCACTGTTCCCTCTCTCGTTAGCACCATCGTGGAATACTACAGCACTGTTCCCTCTTTTGTTCTAGCAGGTACACCTGCAGCTGCCAGCTAATTGAGCAGGAGGGGAGAAAGGGAGTGTCATGGGCAGGCTTCCTGGAGTCATTAAGACGGGGCTGGGATGTCTGCCCCCAACACAAGGAGACAGGATCAAGCAATGGTCATCTGTTCTCTAGAGTGTACACCGCCTAGCACTAAAGATAAGGTCAAGCATGGTTATCTATTCTCTGTCTCACTTTTTATTAGTACGTGAGCTTCCCCTAATATCCTGTATAGTCATAAACTTAGAATAGACTAATTGTGTGACAATGATTCTCAATGTAATTGATCATTGAAAGTTAGACAGTCTTATCACCTTCAAGCTCTTTGATATGTACAACCTCTACTATAAATATGTGTGTGCTCTGATGCTTCCTCAGAGTGTGCTTGTATGCTACTGGGCTCTCCGTGATATCACGATTAATAAAGGCTTCCGAGACAAACCTCCTGGGTCTGAGTGTTCACTCCGATTTCCGCGACAGTTAGTTAACAATGTACTGACAGGGGTGAACACAGGGACTTCCCTGGTAAACTCTCTCGACATTCAAGGAATCAACTCCGAGGTCACGAATCTTAAAGGGATCATGAGGCAGCTTGCTCATAAGAGTAGCGAGGGGTGGTGAAACGGCAGCGGCCCTAGGGGGCAAGAGTGTGGCATCTGTATTGGAAAGCGTACACGTTATAGAGACCCATGCTAAAGCCACCAGCCAATTAACAGAAAGGGAGGAACGACAAGAGGGCAGCACCTAAAAAAGCCAGCTTACGGCCAGTGGCTGATCGGGCAATTAAGACACAATCTGGGCCAGATCCAAAGGGGGGAGGTACCGGGCTGGATCAACAGTGCCCGGTTGTGGGGGATGGCCAAGAACCCAGGCATCATCGACGCATGTACATTGAAAGGAGTGACCAGGGTGTATGCGGTGATTCAGAAGTGCACCTCAAACCAAATGAACGTGATAGGTATGGGCAATCCCCTCAGTCACAGCAGACACGGGCCCACACCCTCAGTACCGAGTGGAGAACATTGGGTTAATCCGAGACAATGACTCCCTCCGGTACTACCCCATAGATATGCATGCCATACGCAAGAATGAGGGCATACACAGGGTATCACTGAGCGGGTGCAGGAGGAAAGGTAGCCTCAATTTGCTCCCATCCAGTTGGAACGGGGGTGGTGCTGGACAAATGTGGGTACAACCGAACGGAGGGTTGTATATTAGAAATTACCCACAGAGGAAACCATCACACCCGCTCAGGATACAAGGGAACCCCGGCCCCCAGTTACTATCAGACACAGCGTGAATAATGTACGTCCAACAAAGGGGTCAGGTCTCAGTCAACGCCTCCGACACACTCCACCATACCCTGGAACACTATGACGAACCTAAGCAGGCCCCAATTCCCCACCTTCCCAAAAGTCTGACAAAGTTTGAAGGTGACTTACGAAAGGTGAGGAATCAGCATTACGTGTTACAGGCGGTGTTTAAAAGGCTAATCAATGATACGGAAGAGCACTTGAGAGATCAAGGGGAATGTCCCCCCACCCACTCAGGGAATGGCTCAGGGAATCCCCCCCCCCACCACACAGGTAGCTCTCAGCGATTGCGAGCGAGCATCACGCTGCCCGGGCCTTAATTGGCCCACCCACATAAAATGGCAACTCGCCCTCGATTGGGGGCGTCAATTGGGTTCACGCCGGCCCCTGCACAACTCCCCCCCCCCGATGGGGGGAAGATTCAGCCCATGAATATATTTCAATCTGCGTCACTCGGCAGTGAGAGAAAAGCTGAAAGGATCAATGATATCCTCAGGCTCGGTGTTCATACTTGAATTGTTGGCCTTTGTGTCATCGCATATCACATTTAGACAAAATGCTTTATAGTAAGGTTGATATAAATTGGAACTATTTCTTCCCTTCTATCACTTTACAGATAAACTGCTTTATGCAATGTGCTGCTGACAGTGGAGAATGGCCTTGGCTGACCTCTTTCTCCGGACATGCTTATTCGTACCGTCCACTTTAACAGGCTTCTCGTGGAACCCGCTCAACAGCTACCACCCAGCAAAATAGACGTGGCTGACTTCTTACCTTCCCACTAACTTCCTCATTTTTAAATTAATCCACTGGCCGTCGACATTTTGTTCAAATCGATGGGATTTTACTTTGTCCGAAAGCCTTGCAGATCCGACTAATAATAATGGATCTTTCTGATGGTGATCAGAGAAACAATGAGCGGGACATCCATCGATGTTTGTCCCCCTGTTGGAGCCACTGTCCTGGGTCATGGGAGAAACTCCGTTTCCTGACCACTGTTTCCATCCCTGGCATCTGTCGAAATCTGAGCTCCTTTATTGACAAGAAATCTTGACCCCAAGA
Organism: Cetorhinus maximus; assembly: GCF_964194155.1. Taxonomy (NCBI): domain Eukaryota; kingdom Metazoa; phylum Chordata; class Chondrichthyes; order Lamniformes; family Cetorhinidae; genus Cetorhinus; species Cetorhinus maximus. The sequence continues at coordinate 77,361 of NW_027596534.1, read as the reverse complement.
TGAGCTTCTGAACACTGAGCTGGACCCGGATTTTCCTCCACTCGTTTCTTTCCGTCCACCCAGCCTTTTTCCAGCTCCCACAAACTCTAATTTTCCTAATGACGGTTTTCCTTTCATTCCCCAATAGCTTGTGACTCCAGCCCCCTCCCCGCCGCCGCCGCCCACCAACTTGCTCCCCCCCCTCCCCCACCCCCCAGTCTCCCGCCCCGGAGTTCTCTCTCCCCCCCCACCACACCCCCCGTCTTCCCCTCCGAGCTCTCTTCCCCCAACCCCGAGCTCCCCTTCCCAGCCCCCTGCGCTCCCTCTCTCCCTCCACCCCCCAGAGTTCTCCTCCCCCCCCGCGCCGAGCTCTCTCTCCCCCCCGCCAACCACACCCCCCCCGAGCTCCCCTTCCCCCCGCCCCACCCAAGATCCCCTCCCCTCCACCCGAGCTCCCCTCCTCCCACACCCCCCAACAAGCTCCCCTCTTCCCACAACCCCCCGAGCTCTCCACCCCCCCGCCCCCTTCCCCCCGAGCTCACTCTCTCTCCCCCCCAACCCCCGAGTTCTCTCCCCTCCCCCCCCACTCCCCCGAGTTCTCTCCCCTCCCCCCCCACTCCCCCGAGTTCTCTCCCCTCCCCCCCCACTGCCCCGAGTTCTCTCCCCTCCCCCCCCACTCCCCCGAGTTCTCTCCCCTCCCCCCCCACCCCCCCGAGTTCTCTCCCCTCCCCCCCCCACCCCCCCGAGTTCTCTCCCCTCCCCCACCCACCCCCCCGAGTTCTCTCCCCTCCCCCCCCACCCCCCCGAGTTCTCTCCGCCCCCCCCCCCACCCCCGCCGCTATTTCTATATTTTGCCCTCGGTCCTTTTCTCTCCCGTTTGATTCTCCATCGCCGCGCGCGCCATTCAGTTTACCGCCAAAACCAACCGCCGCCTCCCGATCCCCGGCAACGCCCGCGTGACCCGGCTCAAACCTCGCGAGAGGGCCCCGGAGCGGCATCACGTGACAATGGGTATTTAAGGCGCCGCCGGAGCCCCTGTCTCTCCAGCGGGCAGGGTTTGGGAATTTATGTCTTTGGGAACTCTCATTGGGGGGAAACTCTCAGGGAGGGAAAAACGGGCCGAATGGGCTTTAGTCCGATGAGGCTGTGTGGAGAGCTCGGGCTCGGCCACTGACATTAACACTCGATGTCCGGCTCTCTCCGCTCTTTCCAAAGCTTCTTGTGACATTCAGGCTTTTTCTTCTCTTTCCATCCGGATGAAGCAAATGTGGCTGCAACAAAACAAGGCCAATGCGGTCAGACATTGTGGAGAATGTACTGCCTGGAAAGATGCTGGAAGCCCATGCAATGATTTCCCTAAAGGAATTGGACATCAGCTTGAATTGGAACAATGGCTGGGGTTGGGGGGAGAGCAGAGGAATGGGATCAATTGGATCTTTTAAAGAGCCAGCACAGCCTCAATGGTCGAATAGCTGCCTTTTTTAATGTATGATTTTAGACACTGAAGAATCAATGGGAATCTGCATTGGTGCAAGAATTCATCACATTAATCCTCATTAATTTAGCATTTAATTAGTTCCCTGATTCAAGAAGCTGCTGATCATTTCCAGAGAGTATTTATATTTTCCTGATGCTCTGGACATTGGTGAGAAGTTGTGTAAACATCAACAGCTTGTGTTTTTGTGCAGGCTCTCCCCATAAAAGGATGCCCCAAACTGCTGAATTGTTTAAGTGCTGTCACTTATTGTAAAGAGTCAACACTAAAATGGAGGCCCTTTGGCAAAACTGTTCACTGATTTTAAACTCCTCAGGAGTTCCCTCCCACTCTGAACTGTTTCCACCTGCCTGTATTTCTCTATTCCCCTCAGGCTCCCCTTAAATGTTTGCAATCTGTTCTACTACTCTGTGGTAGTAAGTTTCATCAGAGTATGCAAGTATTTTCTCTTTAAAATCTTGATTTGATTTTAGTGGTTCTTGTATTCATTTAAGCAAATGTGGGACCCCTTTCCCTCAGCAGACTGTCACTGACAGCAATGAGTGTTCATCTGTCCTTGTCGTGTAATTGATCTCCCTATATTTTCTGAACATCAACTTGAATAGGCAAACAAAGCACCCCTCTCAACATCTTTTGCTTTTGGGGGATTTCTGATAGTACAGTGGACACGTGTTGGGGAGTAAGAAGCTGGGGGAAGTCTGGAGGGTATTAAATAATAAAAAGGTACATGTCTTTATTACATCATCTGATTTCTGGATTGTTTAAAAGAATGCAGTCTATTGCATTGAGCTAAAATGAATTGGTGCCAATATTCTACTCTTATTAGGAAGTGAAAGCAATTTGGGTACAGTTTCCAGAGATGCTCAACTTGATTTCCAAACCATTAGTATTTTGGCTGTCAACACTGGCAGGGCACCTACAATCATGGCCCTTAAGGGTGTCAAAAATCAATTTCCAGACTTTGTAAACAAACATCCAGCTCTTGGTGCATGAATGGTTTCTTCAGAAGAGCCATTGCAAATCGTTGTAAAGCCTTTTTTATGGTGAAGGAGGGGCAACAAAAGAGAAGGGGCAGCATAGGACGTGAACATGTCCCAACACCGTGCCCTACCCTGCATAGAATGCAATGTACAGGTAACAAAATCACAAGGGCCTTGGTGAGATGTGCATTAGAATTGTATACCTCAACATAGGGGGTATATGTCATCTCTGCCACCTACTGCATGAAGACCAGCAGCTTATCACCTGTCCAGTTTGAAGGTGTTGACCAAAGTACGTTTATAGCACAGACTCTGAAATGGGGGGGCCTCTGGGACATCTCTGTAATGCCTGAGTCTGTGGGACAGGAGAGCAGGGAAACTGGTCACATTTGTCACCTCAGCAAAGTGGTAGCAAGATGTGGCCATTCAGTCTCACGAGGTCACTGGCTTACTTATGGTCCAGGCTACGTAACTAATGCCATCAATGTTGTGTTTCATTCTCAAATAGAAAAGCACCTCCAAAGGACTTTTACACCCAGAATATACATTGTGCGTGACAACACATGAGGTTTCGGTCAATGTGAAGGATGCTGGAAATTATGATGTGTTCCTTCCAAATTTCTCTTGATCTCATCTTCAAAACAAAATCATTTCAATGGATGGCTTGTGGTTGACCTAAGTTTAGCTCCTCTGCCATGGCTCTGACCTCCAGATGAGTGCTCCAAATGTTACCTGAGGTGTGCCAGTGACAAATTGTGTGTGTGCCTCTACAACAGGATTGGTCATTTACAGATTCTTTGGGATTTTAAAGGGGCCACTTTTGCTGCCTACACTAACCTGTAGAGGCTCTGCAGTATCTTTAGTTTGTGAATATGGGGATATTTGAAACCTACCGCATGCAGTACAAATTCATCATGCCAAAAAAAGGCCTGAGCTGCTTCATTTGAAGTGCTCGGTAGAACGCAGTTTACCTTGTTGTAGAAGGTGTTGAGCTTCTTGTGTTGTTGGAGCTGCACTCGTCCAGCCAAGTGGAGAGCATTTCATCACACTCCTGACTGGTGTCACAGAATTCCCTACACCCATTAGCAATAATGCCGGTAGTTGCAAACGTGTTACAAGAAATTAACAGCGAGTTGTCAACCCCCTGATCTTTCCTTCTAGTAGTTGACCCAGGCTGCTTGGCTAAGCACTTTTATTTTTATTTATTTATTTTTTTGCAACAATTTTTATACCATTGGATGGGCAGGATATTCCATTGACAAGGTCATTTTTTAAAAAATTCATTTATGGGATGTGGGCTTCGCTGGCTGGGCCAGCATTTATTGCCCATCCCTGAAGGAGGAGGAGGAGGAGGTGGTGGTGGTGGTGAGCTACCTTCTTGAACCACTGCAGTCCATGTGGTGAAGGTGTACCCATAGTGCTGTTAGGAAGGGAGTTCCAGGATTTTGACCCAGCTATGGTGAAGGAATAGCAATATATTTCCAAGCCAGGATAGTGAGTGGTTTGGAAGGGAACTTCTACGTGGTGGTTTTCTCATGTATCTGCTGCCCTTGTCCTTCAAGATGGTAGTAGTCGTGGGTTTGGAAGGTGCTGTCGAAGGAGCCTTGGCGAATTCCTGCAATGCATCTTGTAGATGGTACACGTTGCTACTGTGTGTTGATGGTTGAGGGAATGAATGTTTGTGGACAAGTGTAGCTTAAGCTCGATAGGACAACGTGCTCCTTCAGAGATCCAGCACTGATCTGATGGGTAGAATGTCCTCCAGTGCTGTAACCAATGATATTAGATACTCTGTCCATATCCTAGGCTTTCCCTGTCTATCATCCCAGCTGTGTATGATCTGATGGTGTTCCCTTCACAAGCCCCTGTCGAGGTGCTATGTGTTTGCCTTATTTCAATATTAACTGTGTGCAGTCTCTTTGACCTTATACTGTGACTGAGTGCTTGAGAAAGCAGTTCATACATCACCTTCCTCCCTCTTGAGACTTTGGCCTGCTCTGCAGAGCTCTTTCCATATCCAGAGTATTGATCTCAGTCAGACCTCCCACTCATACCATGCTAACTGGCACTAAGTCTCACTTTCTTATGCTGTGCTCAGCACTAAATTTCTTGGCGTTGTGGGTGTGTTTTCCATAGCCTGGCTCTTTCTTTTCCCAGGAAGCCTTCGTAAACGGCCTCAGCATACAATCTGGCAACGTGCCCTCTTTTCCCCAGCTGCTCTACAAAGGTGACAACTTTACACCCCTGGTGGCAGAAATGTTATTCTTGAATCTGCAGCCTTAGCTGAATGCAGCAATTTCTCAGTTGCAGGATCAACCTTGTGTACCTTTTTTTTTCCTGAGTGAGCTTGAGAATGAATGAAAATTTTTCAGAGCAAATGGATTTGCCATCCTCCTTCAAATTCCTCAGGAAGCGCACCCTTTTGTGAGCAGGGCTAGAAGGGGTGGAATGTACAGAAGAATGGGGAGAGAGCAGTCCCCTCGCGTGACTCAAGGGGTTCACACAGACTCGAGGGTCAAATGGCCTCCCTTTGCATTGTTACATTCCATGATGACTCCAAAGCAGGATGGTGTGTTACTCAGCAAGGCTTGCAGGCAATGCTATTGTGAACTGGGACAATCAAGATTGTCTGTCTGTACAATTTGTTGCAGCATCAACTACAGTTGTCATCTGAAGCTTCATATGGCAATGTTCATTTAGTGAAATGCTTCCTTAGAGTAGATCAGGCAGGCATCAATTTGCCCTAAAATCCTGGAGCTGTGTAAAGTCTGAACAAGTGCATGACCTAGATGTTAAGTGTTCTGAATGGGTGCATCACATTTACAACACTTGCATTTGGCAGGGCAGTGATGAGTTCATTTTTGTTTTAAAGAAAGGAAACATGGGCTAGGGCGAGTCCTGAGCTCTGGTAATTAGGACACAAGTGATGTGGTGGGCAGATGCTGATACTGGTCAGATGGAATATTGGAAGTGGAGATGGAGGTGAAATGGGTGCTGTGCCACCACCAATTTTAACATCATTTTAACTTCCCAGTGTTTAATGCAGTTTGTTCGTGTAATACAGGATTAAGTTTAAAAACAAACACTGGAATATGACCTTGGAAACTCAAAAAAAGCCCAAATTTTTAAAGAGCACTACTCTGGTTTGGTTTTCCCTTTTCTTTAACAGTAAGATATGGAGCTGTAACATGGGCCTTCTAAGCAGTGACCCTTGGCAGAATGTTTAGTGGCCAGTTTCTGCTGTGTGATTTCTAGCATTTCCAGCGACTTTCTGCCCTGGGGTTTCACCTCAGCATACGTATTGTGCACCTCTTGTGCACACTTCACAAGCTTGCTACTGCCAGGATTACTACTTTTGCTTTACTTTGCAAAGTAAGCTACACTTGACTGATCCTCTGCTCAGTGCTAATTTTGCTGTTTGGATGGCGCTGAATATGCTAAAGTTCATCCAGAGGCATCCAAGTCCATGATATTACCCTCGCTGCTTAAGCAACACTTGGCCATAGGCACATACCTGCTGCATAATCCATTTGGTCAGCATCAGCCCTGATAATTTTTGTGTGTTAAATAAACCAATATCATTAGAGGATGATGGTAATACTCAAAAGTATAGCACGCGTGCAATTTCCCTTGTTCTCCAGTCTGAAGTCGCTGGCCATTAGTGACTGATACTGATAAACATTTTGATTATTATCAATGACTCAGAATCCTTGCATTTGAAGAACACTCTTTTTTTCAATTTGTGTGATTACGTCTAATAATGACCCTGGAACAAATTCCAGGCAGATTCTGTGAATCTGCTTTTACAAGCTCCGCTCCTTCTTCCAATCACAGCACCTCTTGCAGATGGAGAGCTTCAAATGCAAAGGGGAATGAGCTGGTTGAGTGGGTGAACCTGCTGAAAGTAATGTCTGGGAAGAGTGGAATCAGATTAAAGCTTAACTGTTTTTATTGTTAATTCAACAATTTACAGACTTTATTATATCCTTTGGGAGGAAGGGACTTGCCTGAAGGTGGCAGCTCCAAGTTTTACTTCGCAGACTTTTTTTGTACAATTATCACATGAGAGATCTGGATTTTGCTCATCGTGTCCAGAGGTGAAATGAGAACTACCAGAATGTTGACTGAAGCTTTGCACTTTCACACCGATTTTAATTTGGCGGGGAGGTTTTCTTTCCGGGACAGAGATGAGCATTTTAGAAGATGCAGGCAGCAAATCAACTTGCAGATTCACACTGTCGGCATGAAGCTTAAATGACCAAATAGTGTCTATGGGGGAGAATTGTTGATACACGTACCTATAGGTCCTATAGGGTGTAATAGACAGAGATACCTTGATGTCAACTGACCCACAAGTTTCAGTTCCCAGCATGTGCACCTTTTGTATGGAAGCTCAGAGCTGGCAATGTGAATTCATAACTTGCACCTTTTATGGAGCCTGCTATTACATACTGACTCAGCTACAATTAACAATTAATGTTTTCAAAAGCACTTGAAGTTATTAAGCAATTAATTAATTAAGACATTAATTGCGTAAAAAGACAGACAATTAAGCACAGCTTGCTTTTGTGTCTGTCTGGGGGTTGAGTAACTGGAATTTTGATGTTGCTGAAATTGTCTGGAGTTGGATTCCAGACTTTGATTTTTCTTGCATCCCCTCCAAAACTTTCAAGAAAAGGATCATTAAAGGAAATTGCACGATGGTTCAAACCACAATGCAGGTGCTGTAGTGTCCGGACTGTCACATGACCGGCTGCGAGAGAAACACAGCTGGGAAGATGCTGGGTTAACAGCAGTGCAGTAATATTTTAACAGGAGCAATTACAGCACGAAGATATCGGGATTGGGAGGGTCCAAAATAACAGGCAACACTGAATTAACGCAAGAGTTATTTGAATTCATCTCTGAAAACAATACTGTTGTGACTTTCTTAATTCATTGGAGCACTTCTAATGCAGTAACTTTAAACTGGTGCTGAAAACTGACAGGTATGTTGGCTGTATATTTCTGCTCTGTTTCTCTGCAGCATCCTTCCTGCTGCACTAATACTGGTTTCAGGCTAGCTGAGCACTGATCAAACAATCAAACCATTACCAACTGAGGCAGGAGGGGATCTCCTAGAAAAGTTTCAGGTTCTCTTGACATATGAATGATTTCATATTTTGCAATTTACATTAACTAATGACGTGAATGTGTTCAATCCCAAGTACCAATACTTGATAGTAATGCAAAAGGGTTTCACCCTTACAGTAAACAGCTCTTAAACTGCTGTTGGAATTGATTTTTAGTTTCACCCTAGATGAAAGCCAATCCAGTAGATTCCAGATAAATTTTTCCATAAGCCCATTTTCATACTCATAGGTTGCTATATTATTCGATACGTAAACATTGCAAAGAATATGATCGAACCTCTCCAAAATATAGGATTGTGGGAGTGAACAAAGCATTTTGAGAAGCTCTTTGTCAGTATAAAAACTCGTGGTCTTAGATTGACAGGTGGCAATTAAACGGTGGAGTTATAATAGGCCCTGATATCTTGGAATGATTTAATAGTAAAAGACAGCCAAGAGTATAAACCGGTACCCAACACTTTCCCTTTCCATCCTCCTTTTTCACTGTCAGTGGTAAAGTAAGAGCTTTCAGCCCAGAGAGCAATTAGTGCAGAGGGATTACTGTACATTGAAAGACACGGCATGTCTAACCCAAGCAAACACTTTCAATGTTTCCTGTCATCCAGCCAGCAGTGATCTGCAGCTGGATATTATCATCTCCACACAGAATAGAATCATAGAAAGTTTATGGCACAAAGCGGCCACTTGGCCCATTGTGTCTGCTCGGGCTGAAAAACGAGCCACCCAGCCTAATCCCACTTTCCAGCATTTAGTCTGTAACCCTGCAGGTTCCGGCATTTTAAGGTGCATATCCAGACACGCTTTTAAATGAGTGTTTCTGCTTCTACTAATCTTCAAACGTCTTGATCATTCCCCCTACATTTACATCCAAATTATTAGATATACCTCAAAAAGCAGGGGATCTAATACACGTCAACCCACAAATGCAACTATTTATATGGAAGTATTTCTTCTAGAGCGGCTGAGGTGGGATGTGGTCGTGTTTTATGGAGAAGGTGATGGTTGGGACTGAGCACAAAAAGATCAGTTCTATTGATTTGAAATTTTCACTTGAACGGCATTGCAAAATAATAAAGTAATAACGAGCATCACTGCGGTCCTGCAGCTGAACCTTGTAGAGTTTAAAGACTTTCCATTCTGGAACTACCTCACTCATTAAAAATTGGTTCCAGTGTCATTATTAGACCTGCATGTTAAGGACTAGCTGACTACACCTTTTGTAGCCTTCATGTGTACTGTGTATGGAAAAGCCTCAAACCATCCTTGTTCCTGTGAAAGGTCTTTGCATTTTGGTGATGTTTCTTTAACAGGATGTGCACAGCAGCTTGACCAGCTCCAGCTCAAAGGATTTTCCCAGCAGTGGCTGCTCTCACTCCAGGCCTTTATCTGTACCTCAGATCAGCAGGAGCTGAATACAAGATTTGTGCCAGCAGGTACAGGCTAGGTTGGGAGTGGACAAAACTGCAGCATTTCAGGTTCTACTTGGAATTTACTCAGATATAAAGAGTCAAATGTTTCTCCTTTAGCAGCCACTACAAAAAAAGTACAGAGCACTGATCTATTACAGAGCATTGTAAACTGTGAGGAGGACAGTATAGAACTTCAAAAGAACATAGACAAGTTGGTAGAGTGGGCAGATAGGTGGCAGATGAAGCTCAATGCGGAGAAGTGTGAGGGGATGCACTTTGGTACAAAGAACATGGAGAGACAATATAAAATAAGGGGTACAATTCTTAAGGACGTGGCGGAGCAGAGGGATCGGGGTGCATAGGTCATTGAAGGTGGCAGGACAGTGGTGCGAGCAGTTAGTAAAGCATGCAGTATCCTGGGCTTTATTAAGAGGAGCATAGAGTACAAGAGTGGAGAGGTTATGCTGAGCTCATATAAGATGCTATTTAGCCCTCAGCTGGAGTATTGTGTCCAGCTCTGGGCACCACACTATAGAACGGATGTGAACACATTGGAGAGAGTGCAGAAGAGGTTTACAAATATGTCTCCGGGGTAAGAAACTTCAGTTACGAAGATAGATTGGAAACGTTGGGACTGTTCTCCTTGGAGAAGAGAAGGCTAAGAGGAGATTTGATAGAGGTGTTCAAAATCATGAGGGGGCTGGATAGAGTAGATAGGAAGAATCTGTTCCCGCTCTGAAAAGGATCGAGACCGAGAGAGCACAGGTTTAAAGTGATTTACAAAAGAAGCAAACGTGATGTGAGAAAAATCTTTTTCACACAGCGAGTGGTTCGAGTCTGGAATGCACTGCCTGGAAGTGTGGTGGAGGCAGGTTCAATCGAGGCATTCAAGAGGATTATCACTAGATGATTATTTGAATAGAAACAATGTGCAAGGGTAAGGGGAAAAGGGAGGAGAATGGTGCTAAGTCATAATGCTCATTCGGAGAGCTGGTGTAAATATGATGGGCCAAATGGTCTCCTTCTGAACCCTAACAATTCTGTGATTCTGTGACATTATCTGATTGGTTTTCCTTGTGGGAACTTTTATGTTTTTCATTCTAATGGTTCAGTTTCTGCTGTGTTTCTCAACCAAGAGGCAATCATTTCTATTCCTGCTCGCTACTGGATGGTGCAAAATACTTCAATCAATTAAATATTTTTGAAGTGCTGATATCTGTTGTGATGCTGGAAATGTGTCAGTTAATTTACTCACAGCAAAGTCCCACATACAGAAATGACATCATGACAAATAATGTTTTCAGTAATGTTGGTTGAAGGAGAAATATTGGCCAGGAGACCAGGGAGAATTCGGCCACTCTTTCTTGAATAGTGCCATGGAATATTTTGCATCCAGTTATGATGTTAGCTGGAATATCTGCTCAATTCTCTGGGGTGATACTAGATCTCACACAACCCTCTTCCCACAGAAAAACAGCAGTTTAGAGGTCTACTAATGGAAGTCAAATTACTTTTGGTTATTTTAATGGACTATCTCTTTAAATCTATGAGCAGTGGGCAGCCCAGCTCCACAAGCTTTTCACACACAATCTGGAAACAGGCTTTTTATTGGGGTGTGGGGAGCTGTGTAGCTGTTGGGATGAGGCTCTTTGTCAGAACACAGTACTCTCCAAACAAAGGGTCAAAGGGACTCGAAATGTTAGCTGTGTTTCTCTCTCCACAGATGCTGCTGGACCTGCTGAGCTTTTCCAGCATTTTTTGTTCTTGTTTCAGATTTCTATCTGCATCCAGCATCCATCAGCAGTATTTTGCATTTACTCTCTGATCAAATCATGAGTTGTCTGCAATTTTCCGTTTGAATGTCAGACCTGATCTGCAGGGTGTCTTTGTTTTCAATGTGTCTCACTTCTCACTTCCTTGCATGTCTGACCTATCCACATGTTCTTTGTTTTGCTAATGTCTTTAATTTCTTCAATGCTTCTTTCCATTGTTTCCATCTCACTCAACAATGCAGCAGTTTACATCACAGAAACGAGCTGAGATAATTTCACTTTGGGTACAATCGGGAAATTGCACGGGAAGAACACTTGAAATTGTGCAGGTTAGGTTAGGCTTCTGGCCACCAATTCATTTGGAAAATCATGAATGCAAAATCTCCCTGAACCAACGCAACAAGGCAGAATAATAAAAAGTAACTTTATTTTCTCTGTATTCCTTGATGCATTTGAATGGTAGGTGACAGATAATGTTTCAGTGATATATCTGAAACTGGTTTATTGTAATAAAATGAGAATTTGTAATCTGGGTGACCAGTTGTCCCTGAGTAAGCTGATTTAAAATGGCAGAAAAAAAATTATACTGAACCACTTAATTGTTTCATTGGGACACATCAGTAAGTTTCTTATTAAATTAAACAATTCTGATGCGACAAAAACTTTTAAAACATGCCGATGTCCACTACATGCTTTAACCTGGTCTTGCAGGGTATAGCAGAATGGTGCAACTCCCCTGTTTACGATGAGCAGATGTAACAGTCAACAGAACAATGTTTTTACAGCTGCCTGACCATGCTTTACATTTCTTCTGAAACTGCTCCTCATTAAGAGTTGCTTTTCTCACCTTCAATGTGCCATTTACATGTGGGTATTTGCGCTGAAGTTCAGCTCAGGGCCTTGCAATTTTTCTCCTGTGCAGCTAGGCCAGACACTGCCCCCTGTTGGATTTCTGTGCAACTGTAGGCACAACCACACTAAGGCAGTTGTCCACGTTAGAAAATAGGGTGACAGCACCTGTACCCCGCTTCACCCTGTTGGCTGCAGTTTCTTTTGCCTGTGCCAGCCTTCCTATCCTTTGTGCTGTACTCTCCTTCCCTCCACTTTCCTCAGCACAGCCTTAGTGAACCCAAGACCACGGCTCATTCTTCTAAACTCCAGAAAATATTGGCCACTCCATTCAATCTTTACTGAACCATTGTTGCATCCCTACTATGGAAAATATATCCTTCATTTGGTGAGGAGACCAAAACAATGGTACACAATACTCTGGGTATGATCTCGCCAAAGCTCCGTTTGTTGCAGCAAGAATTCATGTAAACACAAATAAGGATCCTCGGCTTTATAAATTGAGGCGTGGAGTCCAAAGGGAAGGAAGTTATGCCAAACCGTTATGATACACTGGTTAGGCTACAGCTGAAGGAACAGGAAGTGACGGAAGGTAAGAAATGCTTTATCTGATTGTGCTGTGCAGCAACACAAAGGTTGACAATTCTTCAGGTGTGAACCCTGGTGAGCACCACTGATCTTTTCCAACTATTAAACCACTGTCCAATAGCACAGAGTGAAATGTGCTCCTGTTACATTTTCCTGAAACTGAAGTCGGTTAAACACAGCAGCCCATGTTGAGCAATGTACATTGAGTTTGGCTGCTGGGTAGTGATGCAGCAATGATGTCATTAGCACAGTGACCTAAGACGCCCCAATGCTCAGGCCCAAGAATCCAGGCCCAAGTGTCACTCCGTGCTGAGATTCTACCTCTTCCCGGTGTTGGGAAGAATGGATATGGCTATGTTACCAGAGAACGCTCCATTCAGTTGGAACCTGCTGTATCACCTATCCCTTGTGGAACAGTTTATGCAGAAAAACCTGTTGACCACAAGTCCATCAGGCAGTGGGCTGCACGTATTGTAATGTGGTCCTGCGGGAAAAGGAGATAGTGAATGCTGTCGGGTGGTTTCCTGAGCTGAGTGTCAAAGTAATTTGGAAGAATGCCTCATCACCAAAACTTTCAAATTAGCATTAGGATGTAGCTTGGCTGATAGTGACAAAGGCCCTCCCCATCATGTGCATGACGGGTGTGGACACCTGCCTCATCAGCTTGGATCAGGAGAAGGCCTTTGACAGAATATCGCACACCTACATGGGGGATGTGCTCTCCAAAATGGGCTTTGGGGAGGGAATTCGAAATTGGATCCAACTGCTCTACACTAACATCAGTAGCGCAGTATCAATCAATGGGTGGGAAACAGATAGCTTTCCGATCAAATCTGGAGTCAGGCAGGGCTGTCCTCTCTCGCCTGTCCTTTTCGTGTGTTGCATAGAACCCTTTGCCGAGTCCATCAGGAAGGATCCGGGCATAAGAGGAGTGACGATCCCAGGCAGTGGAGGCACTCAGGTAAAAGCCTCCCTGTACATGGACGACGTCGCCGTCTTCTGCTCGGATCCGCTGTCGGTGCGCAGACTGATGCACATCTGCGACCAGTTCGAACTGGCCTCGGGAGCCAAGGTAAATCGTGGGAAGAGCGAGGCCATGTTCTTTGGGAACTGGGCTGACCGATCCTTTGTCCCCTTCACTGTCAGGGCTGACGGCCTGAAGGTGCTGGGGATATGGTTCGGAGGGACCGGGGCATGCGTTAGAAACTGGAAGGAGCGAGTGGCTATGGTGAAGAGGAAACTGGGCATGTGGGAGCGACGCTCCCTCTCCATTGCGGGTAAGAACCTGGTCATCAGGTGTGAGGTACTCTCGCTGTTGCTGTACGTGGCGCAGGTCTGGCCCATTCCAGACTCCTGCGCGACGGCGATCACTCGAGCCATCTTCCGCTTTATCTGGAGGTCGAAAATGGATCGTGTCCGCAGGGACGCGATGTACAAGCCTCTAGATAAAGGGGGAAAAAACGTGCCCAACATCGCCCTCATACTGATGGCCACCTTTGTGTGCGGCTGCATCAAGCGGTGCGTAGACCCTCAGTACGCAAACACCAAGTGTCACTACGTGCTGAGGTTCTACCTGTCCCCGGTGTTGCGAAGGATGGGTCTGGCCACGCTGCCGCGGAACGCTCCAAGTAGTTGGACCGTGCCGTACCACCTGTCCCTGGTGGAAAAATCTATGCAGAAAAACACCTTTGACCACAAGTCCATCAGGCAGTGGTCAGCACGTAACGTCCTAGAGGCCCTGAGGGATAAGGAGAGGGTGGACCCTGTGGGATGGTTCCCCGAGCAGACTGTCAAAGTCATTTGGCAGAATGCCTCATCGCCAGAACTTTCCAACAAGCACCAAGACGTAGCTTGGCTGGTGGTGAGAAAGGCCCTCCCCGTCAGATCCTTCCTACACGCCAGGAAGCTCACCCCCTCTGCACGTTGCCTTCGAGGTGGCTGTGGTGGGGAAGAGACCGTTGTCCACCTCCTTATGGATTGTGCCTTTGCAAAGAAAGTCTGGAGAGAGATGCAGTGGTTGCTGTCGAGGTTCATCCCGAGCAGTTCTGTGACACAGGACTCTGTGCTCTACGGGCTGTTCCCAGGGACACACACCGAGACAAACATCGACTGCAGCTGGAGGATCATCAACTCGGTGAAAGAGGCGCTTTGGTCTGTCCGAAACTTGTTGGTCTTCCAGCACAAAGAGTTGTCCCCGACCGATTGTTGCGGACTGGCACAATCCAAAGTCCAGGACTACGTGCTGAGGGACGCACTAAAGCTTGGGGCAGCTGCCGCAAAGGCGCAATGGGGAAGGGTCGCTGTCTAAGACCTTTCTGCCACAGCGCACCGAGAGACTGGGAACTGTTTAGAGCCCCTCGGGCTGTACAGATCAAAATGAAAGGCTGTAAATGATTGTAATATTGTTTGTACTGACGCACCTGGTGATACATTTTGTAAAAGTTTAACCTGGATTGTACCCTTGTAATGTTGTTTTTGAAATGGTTTGGAATGTGATTGAAGATATTTTATGAATAAAGTATATTTTTACAAAAAAAAAAAAAATCTGTTCTTATCAGTTTAATATCTGATACGTCCCTTATCTGGGGACCTTATATTAAATTGATTTTTGGAGCAGGGAGATGGAATAGGGGCTTGCTCCGTCCACTCCACGCATCGACCCGGTATTGCAGTATCTCTGGGAATGGTGCACCACCCCTTTCCAGGGGATTTTCAATGCTAAAAATAGTTTTCTTACAAACATCTGCTTTCTTTACTTTTCAACATGCACATCTTTCAAAACACAACTTTCTTTCTTTCTCATCGCTTCTCGGCCTTTTGGCTAACATCAAGTGTTGCAGGGGCGACACCATGGTCCTGCCAAGGCAAGGTCGGGATGGAAGGCCGATAACCAATCGCAATCCAAATCCATACCGTGGGTTACCTATCACCGTCCGAGTCACGGTGAACCACAGCGAAGGAGGATCACCTATGGATCGGGGCTTCTTCACCAGGAGGATCCTGTTGAAGGCGTGCGGCTTCCAAGCTACGGAGATCTTCACCCTGCACGACTCCCGCAAAGGCGGTTATTTTGACGTGACGTTCAAGCGGGTGGCAGACTGCGTCCGGCTCCTGAGGGTGTTCGAGGAGAAGAGAGACCTGCCGGAGATGAAGATCCTGACGGCGGAGCCGCACTTTTCTCTGCCGTTGCAACGGGAACGTGAGGTGATGGTGCATGTGTACAACCCCTTCGTCCCTGTCGCCGACGTGGTCACCTTCCTCACCAGGTACTTCGATAAGGTGGGGAGCAGCACCGAGATTCGAGACGACTTGGGGATCTGGACAGGCAAACGCCTGTTTAAGGTCACGCTAAAGACCGATGGTAAGGGAGCCATTTTCCACCCTCCCTCCAGTTTCGCCATCGGGGGAAACCGGGGCTACCTGGTCTACGCTGGGCAACCCAAGCATTGTCGCTCATGCGGCAAGGCTGGTCATGTGGCGGCCAACTGCAGCGCCTCCCTCTGCAAGATCTGCAAACAGGAAGGGCACCAGACAAAAGACTGCAAACAGGCCAAGTGCTGCAACCTGTGTGGCGAGGCAAGTCACCTCTACAGGACCTGCCCCAAACGCTGCCGTACTTACGCACAGGCAGCCAAAGCCGACCAGGGGGAAGCAGAAGGAATGTTTCGTGTCACTCCAACCACCAAGGCCCCCAGGGAGCTCAACGGGACAAAGGAGGACACAGAGAGAGACAAGGTGGAGAAAGAGATTGAGGCAACAGAGAGCCAATCAACAGCACTACCCCCTGAACCTCCCAGTCCTCAGGACAGCGAATTAATGGAGGAGGAGGCAGCAGTGGAAAAGCAGCAGGGGGAGTGGCGGACGGTGAACAACAAGAAAAGTAAGAGGGAGCGAAGAAGAAGCAAAGGCGTTTCCCAGAGAAGCGGCAAGAGGCGTCTCCCATCCGACACGGACGACAAGGGCAGCAGCTCTTCGGATGATGAAGTGCCAGGGCGGCACCGACAGAAGAGGCGGCAAAGCTCCAGGGCGTTGGAGGACGAGACACCCGAGCTCCAGAAAATTGGAGACAACAAGGAGACCAACGCACCCCAACTTTGCCTGCAACCTGAGGAGGCCAGTGCACCACAGCCCCTGGAATCTGGGAGCAGTGAGGCAATCATCGCACCCCAGCTCCAGGAAGCCGGGAACAGCAACACCCCAGAGGGGGTGAGTTTTGGAGAAGCTTCTCCAGCAAAGGTCATCTCAAAATCCGCTCTCTACGTGAACCTCCAGATGCCACCGGAGCAGAACACGGCCAAGGAGATCTACCTCAGCCCATCCAAAGTGAAGGAATTTGAGCTCACTACGGGTATGAAGGAGCAGACTAAAGGTCTGGGACTCTCAGAGACAGTGGGTTTGGTAGGAGAATAAATGCTTTAAAATGGGTTTAAAGATTGTATCCATAAATGTGCGTAGCATTAAATCTACTACGCGATGTGTTGCGACCTTGGACTACCTAGCCAAGGTCAAAGCTGACCTGTTGTTTCTGCAGGAGTGTGCGATACCGCACCTCAGCTCCTACAGGCAATGGTCACGATGGTGGTCCCACGGGCCATCGATCTGGTCGGGCGGAAACGACTCTCGTTCCTCCGGCCTGGGTATTCTGCTGCGGGGAGGCAACTTCACCGTCTCCGAGGTCAAGGAGGTGGTGGGCGGGCGACTCCTCGTAGCAGACGTAATGTACAAGAACGCTCCACTCCGGTTAATTAACGTGTATGGCCCGGCACAAGGGGCTGAGCGGCTGGAGGTTTTTCAGCAGCTCCCACTGCTGCTGGCGACCTCCAGGCCGGTCATACTGGGCGGGGAGTTCAACTGCATCATCGATGCGGCTGGACGATCCGGCAGGGCCGGCAGCAGATTGGACGCTACGTCCAGATCCCTGATGGAAACAGTTAAGGATGCCAAGCTGCACGACGTCTTCAGCAACCCTGCAGACGGAGCGCAGCGTAGATACACCTGGTCGCGGCCAGACGGGTCCATTCGTTCCAGGATAGACTTCCTGTTTGTGTCCCGTGCATTCACAGTCAGATCCACCGAGGTCAAGCCGGTGTTCTTCTCTGACCACTGCCTCCTACTGGCGGACTGCCACTTGGAGAAGGACCTGAGGGTGGGCAGGGGGGCATGGAAGCTAAATGTGCAACTGCTGACCCCAGAGAACATTGAGGAGCTCAAGAGGGATTACAAAGGTTGGAGAACCGTGAAACCCCTCTTTGAGTCCCTGACAGACTGGTGGGAAGTGATCAAGGGAAGCATCAAGAGGTTTTTCATCCGTAAAGGCACCCAGAAAGCTAGAAAGGAACAGAGGGAAATGTCCCGACTCCAGAAAAAGATGCAGAATCTGCTCCGGCTGCAGTCGATGGGGGTCGATGTCAAGGAGGAGCTCCAAGAGGTGAAGGGCCAGCAAGCCTCGCACTTTGCCTCGGAGGCCTCCAAGATCATCTTCCGTTCCAGAGTCCGCTCCGTGGAGCAGGATGAGACGTGCTCACGTTTCTTCTTCCAAAAGGTACACAGAGAGCGCTCTGTGATCAGCAGCCTGAAGGAAGAAGACGGCTCAGTAAAGTCATCACGGTCCGACATTCTGAGGATCAGCAAATCCTTTTATGCCGGACTGTATGACGTGAAGCCCACGGACAGCACGGCCTCCCAGTCCTTCCTGTCCTCTATCACGGAGGTCTTAGACCACAGTACGCGGGAGAGCCTGGACAAACCGCTAACTCCTGACGAACTGACTAAGGCCCTCGAGTCCTTCGAGAAGAGTAAAACCCCCGGAAGCGACGGCTTGCCGGCGGAGTTGTATTCGGCTCTGTGGGACTTGATCGGCCCAGACCTGCTAGAAGTGTACGAGAGTATGCTCCTGGCCGGCAGCATGTCAGAATCCATGAGGAAAGGCATCATCACCCTCATCTACAAGCACAAGGGGGAAAGGGAGGAAATTAGAAATTGGCGACCCATTTCACTGTTGAATGTGGACTATAAGATTCTGTCCAAGGTCATCGCCAACCGGGTCAAATCCGCTCTGGAATTGGTGATTCACCCTGACCAGAGCTGCTCTGTGCCAGGCAGGAAGATCTCTGACAGCCTGGCGCTGCTCAGGGATACGATTGCCTATGTACAGGACAGGGGTGTGGATACCTGCCTCATCAGCTTGGATCAGGAGAAGGCCTTTGACAGAATATCGCACACCTACATGGGGGATGTGCTCTCCAAAATGGGGTTTGGGGAGGGAATTCGAAATTGGATCCAACTGCTCTACACTAACATCAGTAGCGCAGTCTCAATCAATGGGTGGGAAACAGATAGCTTTCCGATTAAATCTGGAGTCAGGCAGGGCTGACCTCTCTCGCCTGTCCTTTACTGTGTTGCATAGAACCCTTTGCCGAGTCCATCAGGAAGGATCCGGGCATAAGAGGAGTGACGATCCCAGGCAGTGGAGGCACTCAGGTAAAAGCCTCCCTGTACATGGACGACGTCGCCGTCTTCTGCTCGGATCCGCTGTCGGTGCGCAGACTGATGCACGTCTGCGACCAGTTCGAACTGGCCTCAGGAGCCAAGGTAAATCGTGGGAAGAGCGAGGCCATGTTCTTTGGGAACTGGGCTGACCGATCCTTTGTCCCCTTCACTGTCAGGGCTGACGGCCTGAAGGTGCTGGGGATATGGTTCGGAGGGACCGGGGCATGCGTTAGAAACTGGAAGGAGCGAGTGGCTATGGTGAAAAGGAAACTGGGCATGTGGGAGCGACGCTCCCTCTCCATTGCGGGTAAGAACCTGGTCATCAGGTGTGAGGTACTCTCGCTGTTGCTGTACGTGGCGCAGGTCTGGCCCATTCCAGACTCCTGCGCGACGGCGATCACTCGAGCCATCTTCCGCTTTATCTGGAGGACGAAAATGGATCGTGTCCGCAGGGACGCGATGTACAAGCCTCTAGATAAAGGGGGAAAAAACGTGCCCAACATCGCCCTCATACTGATGGCCACCTTTGTGTGCGGCTGCATCAAGCGGTGCGTAGACCCTCAGTACGCAAACACCAAGTGTCACTACGTGCTGAGGTTCTACCTGTCCCCGGTGTTGCGAAGGATGGGTCTGGCCACGCTGCCGCGGAACGCTCCAAGTAGTTGGACCGTGCCGTACCACCTGTCCCTGGTGGATAAATTTATGCAGAAAAACACCTTTGACCACAAGTCCATCAGGCAGTGGTCAGCACGTAACGTCCTAGAGGCCCTGAGGGAAAAGGAGAGGGTGGACCCTGTGGGATGGTTCCCCGAGCAGACTGTCAAAGTCATTTGGCAGAATGCCTCATCGCCAGAACTTTCCAACAAGCACCAAGACGTAGCTTGGCTGGTGGTGAGAAAGGCCCTCCCCGTCAGAACCTTCCTACACGCCAGGAAGCTCACCCCCTCTGCACGTTGCCCTCGAGGTGGCTGTGGTGGGGAAGAGACCGTTGTCCACCTCCTTGTGGATTGTGCCTTTGCAAAGAAAGTCTGGAGAGAGATGCAGTGGTTGCTGTCGAGGTTCATCCCGAGCAGTTCTGTGACACAGGACTCTGTGCTCTACGGGCTGTTCCCAGGGACACACACCGAGACAAACATCGACTGCAGCTGGAGGATCATCAACTCGGTGAAAGAGGCGCTTTGGTCTGCCCGATACTTGTTGGTCTTCCAGCACAAAGAGTTGTCCCCGACCGAGTGTTGCGGACTGGCACAATCCAAAGTCCAGGACTACGTGCTGAGGGACGCACTAAAGCTTGGGGCAGCTGCCGCAAAGGCGCAATGGGGAAGGGTCGCTGTCTAAGACCTTTCTGCCACAGCGCACCGAGAGACTGGGAACTGTTTAGAGCCCCTCGGGCTGTACAGATCAAAATGAAAGGCTGTAAATGATTGTAATATTGTTTGTACTGATGCACCTGGTGATACATTTTGTAAAAGTTTAACCTGGATTGTACCCTTGTAATGTTGTTTTTGAAATGGTTTGGAATGTGATTGAAGATTTTTTATGAATAAAGTATATTTTTACAAAAAAAAAAAAAAAAAATCTGTTCTTATCAGTTTAATATCTGATACGTCCCTTATCTGGGGACCATATATTAAATTGATTTTTGGAGCAGGGAGATGGAATAGGGGCTTGCTCCGTCCACTCCACGCATCGACCCGGTATTGCAGTATCTCTGGGAATGGTGCACCACCCCTTTCCAGGGGATTTTCAATGCTAAAAATAGTTTTCTTACAAACATCTGCTTTCTTTACTTTTCAACATGCACATCTTTCAAAACACAACTTTCTTTCTTTCTCACTCACCCGCACCATCTACACACAAAAAACACGCACGCTCACCCAACGCTCACAGACACCACTCTCATCTCACAAACACTCTACCTCACTCATACAAAAACATCTTTCACTTGCAAATACACCTCTCAAACACTCTCTCAGCTGCACCTTTCGCCTCACAACATTTTCAACCAGCTCTCTGCTGCCGCTCCCGCCCGCTGCTGCTGCTGCTGCTGATACAGCAACAGTCAAAACTCACACCTCAAAGCTCACACACTTTACACAGCTACTCGGAAACGTCTACATCCACGTTCACACAATCCTTACACTGCACAAGGAGCCCATTCCGCCCGTCGTGACTGCACCAGCTCTCCCAATGAACATTTCACTTCGTGCCATTCTCCTGCCTTCTCCACGTAACCCAGCACATGCTTTCTTTTCAAATAATCATCTCATTCCCTCTTCAATTGAACCTGCCTCCGCCACGCTATCAGGCGGTGCATTCCAGACCCTGACCACTCGCTGCTCCTATCACTTTTGCTTCTTCTGCTAGTTACTTTAAACCTGTGCCCGCTCCTTCTCGATCCTTTCATCGGTGCAAGCAGTTTCTCCCTATCTACTCTCTCCAGATACCTCATGATTTTCAATACCTCTATCAAGTCTCCTCTCAGACTTCTTTTCCCCAAGGAATACAGTCCCAACTTCTCCAATCTTACTTCATAACTCAACTTCCTCGCCCCTGGAACCAAACTCGTAAACCTCTTCTGCACTCTCTCCAATGCCTTCACTACCCTCCTAAAATGCAAGTCAAAATGCAATCCATCAGAGTCAGCATGGCTTTATGAAGACTAAATCGTGTTTGACTAAATCGCTAGAGTTCTTTGAAGATGTGACAAGCAAAGTGGATAATGGCGATCCTGTAGATGTAGTATGTCTGGACTTCCAGAAGGCATTTGATAAGGTGCCGCACAAAAGATTAATACACAAGATAAGATCACACGCAGCTAAGGGTAATATATTTGCTTGGATAGAGCTTTGGCTAACCAACAGAAAGCAGAGAGTCAGGATAAATGGGTCTTTTGTGGATGGCAAGCTGTAACTAGTGGGGTGCCACAGGGTTCGGTCCTTGGGCCCCAACTATTTACTTGGATTCAGGAGTAGAAGGTACCATAGCTAAATTTGCAGATGACACCAAAATAGGTGGGAAAGTAAGTTGCAGTGAAGAAATAAGAAATTTACAAATGGATATGGACAGGTTAGGTGAATGGGCCAAAATTTGGCAGATGGAGTTTAACGTGGATAAGTGAGGTTATCCAGTTCAGCTCCTACAGGCAATGGTCACGGTGGTGGTCCCACGGGCCATCGATCTGGTCGGGCGGAAACGACTCTCGTTCCTCCGGCCTGGGTATTCTGCTGCGGGGAGGCAACTTCACCGTCTCCGAGGTCAAGGAGGTGGTGGGCGGGCGACTCCTCGTAGCAGACGTAATGTACAAGAACGCTCCACTCCGGTTAATTAACGTGTATGGCCCGTCACAAGGAGCTGAGCGGCTGGAGGTTTTTCAGCAGCTCCCACTGCTGCTGGCGACCTCCAGGCTGGTCATTCTGGGCGGTGACTTCAACTGCATCATCGATGTGGCTGGATGATCCGGCAGGGCCGGAAGCAGATTGGACGCTACGTCCAGATCCCTGATGGAAACAGTTAAGGATGCCAAGCTGCACGACGTCTTCAGCAACCCTGCAGACGGAACGCAGCGTAGATACACCTGGTCGCGGCCAGACGGGTCCATTCGTTCCAGGATAGACTTCCTCTTTGTGTCCCGTGCATTCACAGTCAGATCCACCGAGGTCAAGCCGGTGTTCTTCTCTGACCACTGCCTCCTACTGGCGGACTGCCACTTGGAGAAGGACCTGAGGGTGGGCAGGGGGGCATGGAAGCTATTCGTGCAACTGCTGACCCCAGAGAACATTGAGGAGCTCAAGAGGGCTTATGAAGGTTGGAAAACCATGAAACCCCTCTTTGAGTCCCTGACACACTGGTGGGAAGCGATCAAGGGAAACACCAAGAGGCTTTTCATCCTCAAAAGCATCCAGAAAGCTAGAAAGGAAGAGAGGGAAATGTCCCGACTCCAGAAAAACATGCAGAATCTGCTCCGGCTGCAGTCGGTGGGGGTCGATGTCAAGGAAGATCTCCAAGAGGTGAAGAGCCAGCAAGCCTAGCCCTTTGCCTCCAAGAACATCTTCCGTTCCAGAGTCCGCTCCGTGGAGCAGGATGAGACGTGCTCACGTTTCTTCTTCCAAAAGGTACAGAGAGAGAGCTCTGTGATCAGCAGCCTGAATGAAGAAGACGGATCAGTAAAGTCAGCGCAGTCCGACATTTTGAGGATCAGCAAATCCTTTTATGCCGGATTTTATGACGTGAAGCCGACGGACAGCACGGCCTCCCAGTCCTCCTTGTCCTCTATCACGGAGGTCTTAGGCGACAGTACACGGGAGAGGCTGGACAAACCGCGAACTCCTGACGAACTGACTTAGGCCCTTGAGTCCTTCGAGAAGAGTAAATCTCCCCAGAAGCGACGGCTTGCCGGCGGAGTTGTATTGGGCTCTGTGGGACTGGATGGGCCCAGACCTGCTAGGGGTGTACGAGAGTATGCTCCTGGCCGGCAGTATGTCAGAATCCATGAGGAAAGGCATCATCACCCTCATGTACAAGCACAAGGAAGAAAGGGAGGAAATTAGAAATTGGCGACCCATTTCACTGTTGAATGTGGACTATAAGATTCTGTCCAAGGTCATCGCCAATCGGGTCAAATCCGCTCTGGAATTGGTGATACACCCTGACCAGACCTGCACTGTGCCGGGCAGGAAGATCTCTGACAGCCTGGCGCTGCTCAGGGATACGATTGCCTATGTGCAGGACAGGGGTGTGGACACCTGCCTCATCAGCCTGGATTAGGAGAAAGCCTTTGACAGAATATCGCACACCTACATGGTGGATGTGCTCTCAAAATGGGGTTTGGGGAGGGAATTCGCAATTGGATCCAGTTGGATCCTACTCTACACTAACATCAGTAGCGCAGTCTCAATCAGTGGGTGGGAATCAGATAGCTTTCCAATTAAATCTGGAGTCAGGCAGGGCTGTCCTCTCTCGCCTGTTCTTTGCTGAGTCCATCAGGAAGGATCCGGGCATTAGAGGAGTTACGATCCCAGGCAGTGGAGGCACTCAGATCAAAGCCTCCCTGTACATGGACGATGTCGCCGTCTTCTGTTCTGATCCGCTGTCGGTGTGCAGACTGATCCACATCTGCGACCAGTTCGAACTGGACTCGGGAGCCAAGGTAAATCGTGGGAAGAGCGAGGCCGTGTTCTTTGGGAACTGGGCTGACCGATCCTTTGTCCCCTTCACCGTCAGTGCTGACGGCCTGAAGGTGCTGGGGATATGGTTCAGAGGGACCGGGGTATGCGTTAGAAACTGGAAGGATCCAGTGTCTATGGTGAAAAGGAAACTGGGAATCTGGGAGCGACGCTTCCTCTCCATTGCGGGTAAGAACCTGGTCATCAGGTGTGAGGTACTCTCGCTGTTGCTGTACGTGGCGCAGGTCTGGCCCATTCCAGACTGCTGCGCGACGGCGATCACCCGAGCCATCTTCCGCTTTATCTGGAGGTCGAAAATGGATCGTGTCCGCAGGGACGCGCTGTATAAGCCTCTAGATAAAGGGGGAATAAACGTGCCCAACATCGCCCTCATACTGATGGCCACCTTTGTGTGCGGCTGTATCAAGCTGTGCGTAGACCCTCGGTACGCAAACACCAGGTGTCACTACGTGCTGAGGTTCTACCTGTCCCCGGTTTAGCGAAGGATGGGTGTGGCCACGCTGCCGCGGAACGCTCCAAGTAGTTGGACCGTGCCGTACCACCTGTCCCTGGTGGAAAACTTTATGCAGAAAAACACCTTTGACCCCAAGTCCATCAGGCAGTGGTCGGCACGTAACGTCCTATAGGCCCTGCGGGGAAAGGAGATGGTGGATCCTGTGCGATGTTTCCCCGAGCAGACTGTCAAAGTCGTTTGGCAGAATGCCTCGTCTCCAGAACTTTCCAACAAGCACCAAGACGTAGCTTGGCTGGTGGTGAGAAATGCCCTCCCCGTCAGATCCTTCCTGAAGTCTCACCCTCTCTGCATGTTGACCTCGAGGTGGCTGTCGTGGGGACGAGACCGTTGTTCACCTCTTTGTGGAATGTGCGTTTGCAAAGAAGGTCTGCAGAGAGTTGCCGTGGTTTTTGTCGCGGTTCATCCCAAGCAGTTCTGTGACACAGGTCTCTGTGCTCTACGTGTTGATCCCAGGGACAGGGACGCACATCGAGACAAGCAGGTGGAGGATCATCTACTCGGTGAAAGACGCTCTTTGGTCTGCCCGAAACTTGTTGGTCTTCCAGTGCAATGAGTTGTCCCCAGCAGAGTGTTGCAGACTGGCTGGCACATTCCAAGGCCGAGGACTACGTGCTGAGGGACGCACTAAAGCTTGGGGCAGCCGCCACAAATGCGCAGTGGGGAACGGTCGCTGTCTAAGACCTTTCAGCCATAGTGCACCGAGGGACTGGGAAAGGTATGGACCCCTCGGCCTGAAAGACTCACATTGAATGTATGCAGTGAATATTACATTTATCACAATTGTATTGAAGCACCTCAGAGTGCAACATGATCTATGTAGATAACTTGAATACTATTGCACTGTCTGACTGCCTGTAATGAGCATGTTGAAATGTCTGTAATGTTCATTGATCGTATTGAAGCGTCGCAGGGTGCGACATGATCTATTTGAAAAACTGGAATATGATTGCACTTTTTGCGATGGCCATTTTGAAATGTTTTGTAATGTTCTTTCAGATATTTTATGGATAAGGTATATTTTTCCACAAAAAAACGACAACAGTTACAAAGAAAACCAACAGCAGCAACAACAGCTCTTCTCCACAGTCTGAATTAGAATTTCAGAGTCAGAAAACAGAGCAAAAAAACACGCAGCGTCCTGAAATGACAAACCTGAAATGAAAGTGTACTTAGTGTATCAAGCCTTTAAACTGCATTGCTGAAAACTCCTTCCTGCCTGCTAGTGCAACAAGATGCTGCAAAGTATATTACACAGCGAATCAGGCCTTCAGTCGTCTTGACTTGTGCAGCTCCAGTGACTTCAGGCCTCCAAAAGCAGGCCAGTATTTGAAAGGGCTCCTCTTGACAAGTGTAAGACCCTGATCAAACTAAATATTTTAATTTTCTTAACCAGTGAGATTGAACGAACCGTGATGCATGTCCAAGACAAAATAGAATATAAAGCAATGTAAAGTAAATTAATAACAAATTGAGAAAGTAAATATGGAACACAAAATATTTTAAAACTAGGGCACAGGTTAAAAACATGATCCTAATTTCTGTTGAACTGAATGAGGCGAGTCATTACAGTGCGTGACCGATTTGTTTAAGTGTGCGGGCCCATTAAACTTTTTGCACAGCCGCGCAAATTTAAAGGGGCTTATGTGGCGGTGTGTCTGTGAGGAAACCTTACTGAGGTAAAAGGTGATTGAAAAAGTCAAGCCTTTCTCCCCTAGCAGTTACCACTGAGGACAGAAATAATACCGAGCGCTGATCTATCACCGAGCACTGAGGCCGGCCAAGGGGAGGCATCTGAAAGCTGCAGAGAGAGCAAGAAGCCAGGATGGACGACTGAGAATACTGGCTGAGATAGACAGCAAAAACTGTGACACAAGCTCAGGTAAGCGTGGTGTTTTGCAGTTCAAGTTCATCACTTTGTGACAGTATAGGTATTTTTCACTTTCCTAGGATAAGGCTGTTCCCTTTCTAGAAGTTAGAAACAGCCGTGCAGATGTATTTTCTGCGCTCCTTTGCTTGCCTGCTGAATAGGACTGATGGGAGGGGAAAAGGTGATTAAAAGAGAGCCGACATCATTGCAGGCTGGCAGATGGTGTGCTGTGCTGTGCACGCAGGTGGTTTTGTTGTTTGGCTTGTGTGTGACTTCTGGTTGAAGCTGAAAGATTTCTAAAATTTTGAAGGAAATAATCTTCGAGAAGGGGAGAAACATTTTCAACATTTTAACAGGATCTAAGGCTGTTCGCTGTGTCGTACCTGTACTTATCCTTGCTGCCACCTGCCTTCTCACTGCTGATCATCATCTTGTGTTATTATAATGATATAATGCATTGGACTTATTTACTGTGACTTCATAACATGACACATTTCCCTTCTGGTGATGTCATGCTGACATCCCGTAAAGGAAATAGACCAACAGTCAGCCCAAAAGAAGGCCCAATGCCAAGCAAAGGAAGCCCATAAACGAGGATGCTAGACAGCTCGTACAAAAGAAAGCAGGGCATCAGGAAACAACTCAACAGCAGCTGACGTAGTACTCTCCAGGTTCAGTGCAGGAGAAGCACTGGAATCAGTAAAAAGTAATGCCCCTACATGTCTGAACATACAACTTAGGAGCAAGAGTAGGCCACTGGGCCCCAAGAGCCTGCTCCACTACTCAGAAGATCATGGCTGATCCGATTGTAACCTCAACCCCACATTCCTGCCTACCAGCGATAACCTTCCAACCCCGCCTTGTTAATCTATCCAGCTCTGTCTTGAAAATATTCAAAGACTCTGTTTCCACCACCTTTCGAGGAAGAGAGTTCCAAGGACTCTCTACACTCTGGGAGAAACGCTGCTGACTTTGCCTTCCCTGTAGATGTGGAAGGACTTTAGCTGCATACCTGGTCAGCTGGCAAGCTCCACAGACCGATCGGCGCAGGCTTGGAGGGCCGAAGGGCCTGTTCCTGTGCTGTACTTTTTTTTCTTCTTTGTTCTTTGACTGCTCAAGCTGAAAGCAAAGACAAAAATACAGCAGGCCTCGATCGAAGAACTCCTCTGCGCTGTGAGCTAGTTGCTCACACGGAAACTCAGCTACAAAGACTCATGGATTGTCTCTCATGCCTGTCACGTGTTCTCCCTTGTGACTGAGTGTTTCTCGAAATTTTCCATTACCTGCCAGTTACACGACACATCTAGCGCAACCGTAGACAGCGACCTTTCTCCATTACGCCTTTGCCCCAAACTTTAGTGCGTCCCTCAGCACGTAGTCCTGGACCTTGGAATGTGCCAACTCTTTGCAATGGAAGACCAACAAGTTTCGGACAGCCAAAGAGTGTCTTTCACCGAGTGGATCCTCCGGCGGTAGTTGATGTTTGTCTCGGCGTGTGTCCCTGGGAACAGCCCCTGGAGCACAGAGTCCATACCTGTGTCACGGAACTGCTCGGGATGCACCTCGACAAGAACCACGGCCACTCTCTTCAGAGTTCTGGTGATGAGGCATTCTGCCAAATGACCCTGACGGTCTGTTCGGCGAACCGTCCGCCGGAATCCACCATCTCCTTTTCCCGCAGGGCCTCTAGGGTGATACGTGCTAACCACTGCCTGATGGACTTGCGGACAAAGGTGTTTCTCTGCATAAGTTTTTCCACACGGGGCAGGTGATACGGCACTTGGAGCGTTCCGCGGCAGGGTGGCCAGACCCATCCTTCGCAACACCAGGGACAGGTAGAACCTCAGCACGTAGTGACGCTTGGTGTTTGGGTCTACACACAGCTTGATACTGCCATACACAAAGGTGGCCATCAGGATGAGGGTGATGTTGGGCATGTTTTTTCCCCCTTCATCCAGAGTTTTTTTACATCATGTCCCTGCAAACAGGATCCACTTTTGACCTCCAGATAAAGCGGAAGATGGCTGGCGTGATCGCCACAGCGCAGGAGTGAGGAATGGGCCAGACCTGCGCCACGTACAGCAACACCTGTCCCTGGTGGAAAAATTTATGCAGAAAAACACCTTTGACCACAAGTCCATCAGGCAGTGGTCAGCACGTAACGTCCTAGAGGCCCTGAGGGAAAAGGAGAGGGTGGACCCTGTGGGATGGTTCCCCGAGCAGACTGTCAAAGTCATTTGGCAGAATGCCTCATCGCCAGAACTTTCCAACAAGCACCAAGACGTAGCTTGGCTGGTGGTGAGAAAGGCCCTCCCCGTCAGATCCTTCCTACACGCCAGGAGGCTCACCCCCTCTGCACGTTGCCCTCGAGGCGGCTGTGGTGGGGAAGAGACCGTTGTTCACCTCCTTGTGGATTGTGCCTTTGCAAAGAAAGTCTGGAGAGAGATGCAGTGGTTGCTGTCGAGGTTCATCCCGAGCAGTTCTGTGACACAGGACTCTGTGCTCTACGGGCTGTTCCCAGGGACACACACCGAGACAAACATCGACTGCAGCTGGAGGATCATCAACTCGGTGAAAGAGGCGCTTTGGTCTGCCCGAAACTTGTTGGTCTTCCAGCACAAAGAGTTGTCCCCGACCGATTGTTGCGGACTGGCACAATCCAAAGTCCAGGACTACGTGCTGAGGGACGCACTAAAGCTTGGGGCAGCTGCCGCAAAGGCGCAATGGGGAAGGGTCGCTGTCTAAGACCTTTCTACCACAGCGCACCGAGAGACTGGGAACTGTTTAGAGCCCCTCGGGCTGTACAGATCAAAATGAAAGGCTGTAAATGATTGTAATATTGTTTGTACTGATGCACCTGGTGATACATTTTGTAAAAGTTTAACCTGGATTGTACCCTTGTAATGTTGTTTTTGAAATGGTTTGGAATGTGATTGAAGATATTTTATGAATAAAGTATATTTTTACAAAAAAAAAAAAAAAATCTGTTCTTATCAGTTTAATATCTGATACGTCCCTTATCTGGGGACCATATATTAAATTGATTTTTGGAGCAGGGAGATGGAATAGGGGCTTGCTCCGTCCACTCCACGCATCGACCCGGTATTGCAGTATCTCTGGGAATGGTGCACCACCCCTTTCCAGGGGATTTTCAATGCTAAAAATAGTTTTCTTACAAACATCTGCTTTCTTTACTTTTCAACATGCACATCTTTCAAAACACAACTTTCTTTCTTTCTCACTCACCCGCACCATCTACACACAAAAAACACGCACGCTCACCCAACGCTCACAGACACCACTCTCATCTCACAAACACTCTACCTCACTCATACAAAAACATCTTTCACTTGCAAATACACCTCTCAAACACTCTCTCAGCTGCACCTTTCGCCTCACAACACTTTCAACCAGCTCTCTGCTGCCGCTCCCGCCCGCTGCTGCTGCTGCTGCTGATACAGCAACAGTCAAAACTCACACCTCAAAGCTCACACACTTTACACAGCTACTCGGAAACGTCTACATCCACGTTCACACAATCCTTACACTGCACAAGGAGCCCATTCCGCCCGTCGTGACTGCACCAGCTCTCCCAATGAACATTTCACTTCGTGCCATTCTCCTGCCTTCTCCACGTAACCCAGCACATGCTTTCTTTTCAAATAATCATCTCATTCCCTCTTCAATTGAACCTGCCTCCGCCACGCTATCAGGCGGTGCATTCCAGACCCTGACCACTCGCTGCTCCTATCACTTTTGCTTCTTCTGCTAGTTACTTTAAACCTGTGCCCGCTCCTTCTCGATCCTTTCATCGGTGCAAGCAGTTTCTCCCTATCTACTCTCTCCAGATACCTCATGATTTTCAATACCTCTATCAAGTCTCCTCTCAGACTTCTTTTCCCCAAGGAATACAGTCCCAACTTCTCCAATCTTACTTCATAACTCAACTTCCTCGCCCCTGGAACCAAACTCGTAAACCTCTTCTGCACTCTCTCCAATGCCTTCACTACCCTCCTAAAATGCAAGTCAAAATGCAATCCATCAGAGTCAGCATGGCTTTATGAAGACTAAATCGTGTTTGACTAAATCGCTAGAGTTCTTTGAAGATGTGACAAGCAAAGTGGATAATGGCGATCCTGTAGATGTAGTATGTCTGGACTTCCAGAAGGCATTTGATAAGGTGCCGCACAAAAGATTAATACACAAGATAAGATCACACGCAGCTAAGGGTAATATATTTGCTTGGATAGAGCTTTGGCTAACCAACAGAAAGCAGAGAGTCAGGATAAATGGGTCTTTTGTGGATGGCAAGCTGTAACTAGTGGGGTGCCACAGGGTTCGGTCCTTGGGCCCCAACTATTTACTTGGATTCAGGAGTAGAAGGTACCATAGCTAAATTTGCAGATGACACCAAAATAGGTGGGAAAGTAAGTTGCAGTGAAGAAATGAGAAATTTACAAATGGATATGGACAGGTTAGGTGAATGGGCCAAAATTTGGCAGATGGAGTTTAACGTGGATAAGTGAGGTTATCCAGTTCAGCTCCTACAGGCAATGGTCACGGTGGTGGTCCCACGGGCCATCGATCTGGTCGGGCGGAAACGACTCTCGTTCCTCCGGCCTGGGTATTCTGCTGCGGGGAGGCAACTTCACCGTCTCCGAGGTCAAGGAGGTGGTGGGCGGGCGACTCCTCGTAGCAGACGTAATGTACAAGAACGCTCCACTCCGGTTAATTAACGTGTATGGCCCGTCACAAGGAGCTGAGCGGCTGGAGGTTTTTCAGCAGCTCCCACTGCTGCTGGCGACCTCCAGGCCGTTCATTCTGGGCGGTGACTTCAACTGCATCATCGATGCGGCTGGACGATCCGGCAGGGCCGGCAGCAGATTGGACGCTACGTCCAGATCCCTGATGGAAACAGTTAAGGATGCCAAGCTGCACGACGTCTTCAGCAACCCTGCAGACGGAGCGCAGCGTAGATACACCTGGTCGCGGCCAGACGGGTCCATTCGTTCCAGGATAGACTTCCTCTTTGTGTCCCGTGCATTCACAGTCAGATCCACCGAGGTCAAGCCGGTGTTCTTCTCTGACCACTGCATCCTACTGGCGGACTGCCACTTGGAGAAGGACCTGAGGGTGGGCAGGGGGGCATGGAAGCTATTCGTGCAACTGCTGACCCCAGAGAACATTGAGGAGCTCAAGAGGGCTTATGAAGGTTGGAGAACCATGAAACCCCTCTTTGAGTCCCTGACACACTGGTGGGAAGCGATCAAGGGAAACACCAAGAGGTTTTTCATCCTCAAAAGCATCCAGAAAGCTAGAAAGGAAGAGAGGGAAATGTCCCGACTCCAGAAAAACATGCAGAATCTGCTCCGGCTGCAGTCGGTGGGGGTCGATGTCAAGGAAGAACTCCAAGAGGTGAAGAGCCAGCAAGCCTCGCACTTTGCCTCCAAGAACATCTTCCGTTCCAGAGTCCGCTCCGTGGAGCAGGATGAGACGTGCTCACGTTTCTTCTTCCAAAAGGAACAGAGAGAGAGCTCTGTGTTCAGCAGCCTGAATGAAGAAGACAGATCAGTAAAGTCAGCGCAGTCCGACATTTTGAGGATCAGCAAATCCTTTTATGCCGGATTTTATGACGTGAAGCCGACGGACAGCACGGCCTCCCAGTCCTCCTTGTCCTCTATCACGGAGGTCTTAGGCGACAGTACACGGGAGAGGCTGGACAAACCGCGAACTCCTGACGAACTGACTTAGGCCCTTGAGTCCTTCGAGAAGAGTAAATCTCCCCAGAAGCGACGGCTTGCCGGCGGAGTTGTATTGGGCTCTGTGGGACTGGATGGGCCCAGACCTGCTAGGGGTGTACGAGAGTATGCTCCTGGCCGGCAGTATGTCAGAATCCATGAGGAAAGGCATCATCACCCTCATGTACAAGCACAAGGAAGAAAGGGAGGAAATTAGAAATTGGCGACCCATTTCACTGTTGAATGTGGACTATAAGATTCTGTCCAAGGTCATCGCCAATCGGGTCAAATCCGCTCTGGAATTGGTGATACACCCTGACCAGACCTGCACTGTGCCGGGCAGGAAGATCTCTGACAGCCTGGCGCTGCTCAGGGATACGATTGCCTATGTGCAGGACAGGGGTGTGGACACCTGCCTCATCAGCCTGGATTAGGAGAAAGCCTTTGACAGAATATCGCACACCTACATGGTGGATGTGCTCTCAAAATGGGGTTTGGGGAGGGAATTCGCAATTGGATCCAGTTGGATCCTACTCTACACTAACATCAGTAGCACAGTCTCAATCAATGGGTGGGAATCAGATAGCTTTCCAATTAAATCTGGAGTCAGGCAGGGCTGTCCTCTCTCGCCTGTTCTTTGCTGAGTCCATCAGGAAGGATCCGGGCATTAGAGGAGTTACGATCCCAGGCAGTGGAGGCACTCAGATCAAAGCCTCCCTGTACATGGACGATGTCGCCGTCTTCTGTTCTGATCCGCTGTCGGTGTGCAGACTGATCCACATCTGCGACCAGTTCGAACTGGACTCGGGAGCCAAGGTAAATCGTGGGAAGAGCGAGGCCGTGTTCTTTGGGAACTGGGCTGACCGATCCTTTGTCCCCTTCACCGTCAGTGCTGACGGCCTGAAGGTGCTGGGGATATGGTTCAGAGGGACCGGGGTATGCGTTAGAAACTGGAAGGATCCAGTGTCTATGGTGAAAAGGAAACTGGGAATCTGGGAGCGACGCTTCCTCTCCGTTGCGGGTAAGAACCTGGTCATCAGGTGTGAGGCACTCTCGCTGTTGCTGTACATGGCGCAGGTCTGGCCCATTCCAGACTGCTGCGCGACGGCGATCACCCGAGCCATCTTCCGCTTTATCTGGAGGTCGAAAATGGATCGTGTCCGCAGGGACGCGCTGTATAAGCCTCTAGATAAAGGGGGAATAAACGTGCCCAACATCGCCCTCACACTGATGGCCACCTTTGTGTGCGGCTGTATCAAGCTGTGCGTAGACCCTCGGTACGCAAACACCAGGTGTCACTACGTGCTGAGGTTCTACCTGTCCCCGGTTTAGCGAAGGATGGGTGTGGCCACGCTGCCGCGGAACGCTCCAAGTAGTTGGACCGTGCCGTACCACCTGTCCCTGGTGGAAAACTTTATGCAGAAAAACACCTTTGACCCCAAGTCCATCAGGCAGTGGTCGGCACGTAACGTCCTATAGGCCCTGCGGGGAAAGGAGATGGTGGATCCTGTGCGATGTTTCCCCGAGCAGACTGTCAAAGTCGTTTGGCAGAATGCCTCGTCTCCAGAACTTTCCAACAAGCACCAAGACGTAGCTTGGCTGGTGGTGAGAAATGCCCTCCCCGTCAGATCCTTCCTGAAGTCTCACCCTCTCTGCATGTTGACCTCGAGGTGGCTGTCGTGGGGACGAGACCGTTGTTCACCTCTTTGTGGAATGTGCGTTTGCAAAGAAGGTCTGCAGAGAGTTGCCGTGGTTTTTGTCGCGGTTCATCCCAAGCAGTTCTGTGACACAGGTCTCTGTGCTCTACGTGTTGATCCCAGGGACAGGGACGCACATCGAGACAAGCAGGTGGAGGATCATCTACTCGGTGAAAGACGCTCTTTGGTCTGCCCGAAACTTGTTGGTCTTCCAGTGCAATGAGTTGTCCCCAGCAGAGTGTTGCAGACTGGCTGGCACATTCCAAGGCCGAGGACTACGTGCTGAGGGACGCACTAAAGCTTGGGGCAGCCGCCACAAATGCGCAGTGGGGAACGGTCGCTGTCTAAGACCTTTCAGCCATAGTGCACCGAGGGACTGGGAAAGGTATGGACCCCTCGGCCTGAAAGACTCACATTGAATGTATGCAGTGAATATTACATTTATCACAATTGTATTGAAGCACCTCAGAGTGCAACATGATCTATGTAGATAACTTGAATACTATTGCACTGTCTGACTGCCTGTAATGAGCATGTTGAAATGTCTGTAATGTTCATTGATCGTATTGAAGCGTCGCAGGGTGCGACATGATCTATTTGAAAAACTGGAATATGATTGCACTTTTTGCGATGGCCATTTTGAAATGTTTTGTAATGTTCTTTCAGATATTTTATGGATAAGGTATATTTTTCCACAAAAAAACGACAACAGTTACAAAGAAAACCAACAGCAGCAACAACAGCTCTTCTCCACAGTCTGAATTAGAATTTCAGAGTCAGAAAACAGAGCAAAAAAACACGCAGCGTCCTGAAATGACAAACCTGAAATGAAAGTGTACTTAGTGTATCAAGCCTTTAAACTGCATTGCTGAAAACTCCTTCCTGCCTGCTAGTGCAACAAGATGCTGCAAAGTATATTACACAGCGAATCAGGCCTTCAGTCGTCTTGACTTGTGCAGCTCCAGTGACTTCAGGCCTCCAAAAGCAGGCCAGTATTTGAAAGGGCTCCTCTTGACAAGTGTAAGACCCTGATCAAACTAAATATTTTAATTTTCTTAACCAGTGAGATTGAACGAACCGTGATGCATGTCCAAGACAAAATAGAATATAAAGCAATGTAAAGTAAATTAATAACAAATTGAGAAAGTAAATATGGAACACAAAATATTTTAAAACTAGGGCACAGGTTAAAAACATGATCCTAATTTCTGTTGAACTGAATGAGGCGAGTCATTACAGTGCGTGACCGATTTGTTTAAGTGTGCGGGCCCATTAAACTTTTTGCACAGCCGCGCAAATTTAAAGGGGCTTATGTGGCGGTGTGTCTGTGAGGAAACCTTACTGAGGTAAAAGGTGATTGAAAAAGTCAAGCCTTTCTCCCCTAGCAGTTACCACTGAGGACAGAAATAATACCGAGCGCTGATCTATCACCGAGCACTGAGGCCGGCCAAGGGGAGGCATCTGAAAGCTGCAGAGAGAGCAAGAAGCCAGGATGGACGACTGAGAATACTGGCTGAGATAGACAGCAAAAACTGTGACACAAGCTCAGGTAAGCGTGGTGTTTTGCAGTTCAAGTTCATCACTTTGTGACAGTATAGGTATTTTTCACTTTCCTAGGATAAGGCTGTTCCCTTTCTAGAAGTTAGAAACAGCCGTGCAGATGTATTTTCTGCGCTCCTTTGCTTGCCTGCTGAATAGGACTGATGGGAGGGGAAAAGGTGATTAAAAGAGAGCCGACATCATTGCAGGCTGGCAGATGGTGTGCTGTGCTGTGCACGCAGGTGGTTTTGTTGTTTGGCTTGTGTGTGACTTCTGGTTGAAGCTGAAAGATTTCTAAAATTTTGAAGGAAATAATCTTCGAGAAGGGGAGAAACATTTTCAACATTTTAACAGGATCTAAGGCTGTTCGCTGTGTCGTACCTGTACTTATCCTTGCTGCCACCTGCCTTCTCACTGCTGATCATCATCTTGTGTTATTATAATGATATAATGCATTGGACTTATTTACTGTGACTTCATAACATGACACATTTCCCTTCTGGTGATGTCATGCTGACATCCCGTAAAGGAAATAGACCAACAGTCAGCCCAAAAGAAGGCCCAATGCCAAGCAAAGGAAGCCCATAAACGAGGATGCTAGACAGCTCGTACAAAAGAAAGCAGGGCATCAGGAAACAACTCAACAGCAGCTGACGTAGTACTCTCCAGGTTCAGTGCAGGAGAAGCACTGGAATCAGTAAAAAGTAATGCCCCTACATGTCTGAACATACAACTTAGGAGCAAGAGTAGGCCACTGGGCCCCAAGAGCCTGCTCCACTACTCAGAAGATCATGGCTGATCCGATTGTAACCTCAACCCCACATTCCTGCCTACCAGCGATAACCTTCCAACCCCGCCTTGTTAATCTATCCAGCTCTGTCTTGAAAATATTCAAAGACTCTGTTTCCACCACCTTTCGAGGAAGAGAGTTCCAAGGACTCTCTACACTCTGGGAGAAACGCTGCTGACTTTGCCTTCCCTGTAGATGTGGAAGGACTTTAGCTGCATACCTGGTCAGCTGGCAAGCTCCACAGACCGATCGGCGCAGGCTTGGAGGGCCGAAGGGCCTGTTCCTGTGCTGTACTTTTTTTTCTTCTTTGTTCTTTGACTGCTCAAGCTGAAAGCAAAGACAAAAATACAGCAGGCCTCGATCGAAGAACTCCTCTGCGCTGTGAGCTAGTTGCTCACACGGAAACTCAGCTACAAAGACTCATGGATTGTCTCTCATGCCTGTCACGTGTTCTCCCTTGTGACTGAGTGTTTCTCGAAATTTTCCATTACCTGCCAGTTACACGACACATCTAGCGCAACCGTAGACAGCGACCTTTCTCCATTACGCCTTTGCCCCAAACTTTAGTGCGTCCCTCAGCACGTAGTCCTGGACCTTGGAATGTGCCAACTCTTTGCAATGGAAGACCAACAAGTTTCGGACAGCCAAAGAGTGTCTTTCACCGAGTGGATCCTCCGGCGGTAGTTGATGTTTGTCTCGGCGTGTGTCCCTGGGAACAGCCCCTGGAGCACAGAGTCCATACCTGTGTCACGGAACTGCTCGGGATGCACCTCGACAAGAACCACGGCCACTCTCTTCAGAGTTCTGGTGATGAGGCATTCTGCCAAATGACCCTGACGGTCTGTTCGGCGAACCGTCCGCCGGAATCCACCATCTCCTTTTCCCGCAGGGCCTCTAGGGTGATACGTGCTAACCACTGCCTGATGGACTTGCAGACAAAGGTGTTTCTCTGCATAAGTTTTTCCACACGGGGCAGGTGATACGGCACTTGGAGCGTTCCGCGGCAGGGTGGCCAGACCCATCCTTCGCAACACCAGGGACAGGTAGAACCTCAGCACGTAGTGACGCTTGGTGTTTGGGTCTACACACAGCTTGATACTGCCATACACAAAGGTGGCCATCAGGATGAGGGTGATGTTGGGCATGTTTTTTCCCCCTTCATCCAGAGTTTTTTTACATCATGTCCCTGCAAACAGGATCCACTTTTGACCTCCAGATAAAGCGGAAGATGGCTGGCGTGATCGCCACAGCGCAGGAGTGAGGAATGGGCCAGACCTGCGCCACGTACAGCAACACCTGTCCCTGGTGGAAAAATTTATGCAGGAAAACACCTTTGACCACAAGTCCATCAGGCAGTGGTCAGCACGTAACGTCCTAGAGGCCCTGAGGGAAAAGGAGTGGGTGGACCCTGTGGGATGGTTCCCCGAGCAGACTGTCAAAGTCATTTGGCAGAATGCCTCATCGCCAGAACTTTCCAACAAACACCAAGACGTGGCTTGGCTGGTGGTGAGAAAGGCCCTCCCCGTCAGATCCTTCCTACACGCCAGGAGGCTCACCCCCTCTGCACGTTGCCCTCGAGGTGGCTGTGGTGGGGAAGAGACCGTTGTTCACCTCCTTGTGGATTGTGCCTTTGCAAAGAAAGTCTGGAGAGAGATGCAGTGGTTGCTGTCGAGGTTCATCCCGAGCAGTTCTGTGACACAGGACTCTGTGCTCTACGGGCTGTTCCCAGGGACACACACCGAGACAAAAATCAACTGCAGCTGGAGGATCATCAACTCGGTGAAAGACGCGCTTTGGTCTACCCGAAACTTGTTGGTCTTCCAGCACAAAGAGTTGTCCCCGACCGATTGTTGCGGACTGGCACAATCCAAAGTCCAGGACTACGTGCTGAGGGACGCACTAAAGCTTGGGGCAGCTGCCGCAAAGGCGCAATGGGGAAGGGTCGCTGTCTAAGACCTTTCTGCCACAGCGCACCGAGAGACTGGGAACTGTTTAGAGCCCCTCGGGCTGTACAGCTCAAAATGAAAGGCTGTAAATGATTGTAATATTGTTTGTACTGATGCACCTGGTGATACATTTTGTAAAAGTTTAACCTGGATTGTACCCTTGTAATGGTGTTTTTGGAATGGTTTGGAATGTGATTGAAGATATTTTATGAATAAAGTATATTTTTGCAAAAAAAAAAAAAAAAAAATCTGTTCTTATCAGTTTAATATCTGATACGTCCCTTATCTGGGGACCATATATTAAATTGATTTTTGGAGCAGGGAGATGGAATAGGGGCTTACTCCGTCCACTCCACGCATCGACCCGGTATTGCAGTATCTCTGGGAATGGTGCACCACCCCTTTCCAGGGGATTTTCAATGCTAAAAATAGTTTTCTTACAAACATCTGCTTTCTTTACTTTTCAACATGCACATGTTTCAAAACACAACTTTCTTTCTTTCTCACTCACCCGCACCATCTACACACAAAAAACACGCACGCTCACCCAACGCTCACAGACACCACTCTCATCTCACAAACACTCTACCTCTTTCACTTGCAAATACACCTCTCAAACACTCTCTCAGCTGCACCTTTCGCCTCACAACATTTTCAACCAGCTCTCTGCTGCCGCTCCCGCCCGCTGCTGCTGCTGCTGCTGATACAGCAACAGTCAAAACTCACACCTCAAAGCTCACACACTTTACACAGCTACTCGGAAACGTCTACATCCACGTTCACACAATCCTTACACTGCACAAGGAGCCCATTCCGCCCGTCGTGACTGCACCAGCTCTCCCAATGAACATTTCACTTCGTGCCATTCTCCTGCCTTCTCCACGTAACCCAGCACATGCTTTCTTTTCAAATAATCATCTCATTCCCTCTTCAATTGAACCTGCCTCCGCCACGCTATCAGGCGGTGCATTCTAGACCCTGACCACTCGCTGCTCCTATCACTTTTGCTTCTTCTGCTAGTTACTTTAAACCTGTGCCCGCTCCTTCTCGATCCTTTCATCGGTGCAAGCAGTTTCTCCCTATCTACTCTCTCCAGATACCTCATGATTTTCAATACCTCTATCAAGTCTCCTCTCAGACTTCTTTTCCCCAAGGAATACAGTCCCAACTTCTCCAATCTTACTTCATAACTCAACTTCCTCGCCCCTGGAACCAAACTCGTAAACCTCTTCTGCACTCTCTCCAATGCCTTCACTACCCTCCTAAAATGCAAGTCAAAATGCAATCCATCAGAGTCAGCATGGCTTTATGAAGACTAAATCGTGTTTGACTAAATCGCTAGAGTTCTTTGAAGATGTGA
Organism: Cetorhinus maximus; assembly: GCF_964194155.1. NCBI lineage: Eukaryota > Metazoa > Chordata > Chondrichthyes > Lamniformes > Cetorhinidae > Cetorhinus > Cetorhinus maximus. The sequence goes on along the minus strand of NW_027596534.1, from coordinate 38,031 downwards.
CAAGCAAAGTGGATAATGGCGATCCTGTAGATGTAGTATGTCTGGACTTCCAGAAGGCATTTGATAAGGTGCCGCACAAAAGATTAATACACAAGATAAGATCACACGCAGCTAAGGGTAATATATTTGCTTGGATAGAGCTTTGGCTAACCAACAGAAAGCAGAGAGTCAGGATAAATGGGTCTTTTGTGGATGGCAAGCTGTAACTAGTGGGGTGCCACAGGGTTCGGTCCTTGGGCCCCAACTATTTACTTGGATTCAGGAGTAGAAGGTACCATAGCTAAATTTGCAGATGACACCAAAATAGGTGGGAAAGTAAGTTGCAGTGAAGAAATGAGAAATTTACAAATGGATATGGACAGGTTAGGTGAATGGGCCAAAATTTGGCAGATGGAGTTTAACGTGGATAAGTGAGGTTATCCAGTTCAGCTCCTACAGGCAATGGTCACGGTGGTGGTCCCAAGGGCCATCGATCTGGTCGGGCGGAAATGACTCTCGTTCCTCCGGCCTGGGTATTCTGCTGCGGGGAGGCAACTTCACCGTCTCCGAGGTTAAGGAGGTGGTGGGCGGGCGACTCCTCGTAGCAGACGTAATGTACAAGAACGCTCCACTCCGGTTAATTAACGTGTATGGCCCGTCACAAGGAGCTGAGCGGCTGGAGGTTTTTCAGCAGTTCCCACTGCTGCTGGCGACCTCCAGGCCGGTCATTCTGGGCGGTGACTTCAACTGCATCATCGATGCGGCTGGACGATCCGGCAGGGCCGGCAGCAGATTGGACGCTACGTCCAGATCCCTGATGGAAACAGTTAAGGATGCCAAGCTGCACGACGTCTTCAGCAACCCTGCAGACGGAGCGCAGCGTAGATACACCTGGTCGCGGCCAGACGGGTCCATTCGTTCCAGGATAGACTTCCTCTTTGTGTCCCGTGCATTCACAGTCAGATCCACCGAGGTCAAGCCGGTGTTCTTCTCTGACCACTGCCTCCTACTGGCGGACTGCCACTTGGAGAAGGACCTGAGGGTGGGCAGGGGGGCATGGAAGCTATTCGTGCAACTGCTGACCCCAGAGAACATTGAGGAGCTCAAGAGGGCTTATGAAGGTTGGAGAACCATGAAAACCCTCTTTGAGTCCCTGACACACTGGTGGGAAGCGATCAAGGGAAACACCAAGAGGTTTTTCATCCTCAAAAGCATCCAGAAAGCTAGAAAGGAAGAGAGGGAAATGTCCCGACTCCAGAAAAACATGCAGAATCTGCTCCGGCTGCAGTCGGTGGGGGTCGATGTCAAGGAAGAACTCCAAGAGGTGAAGAGCCAGCAAGCCTCGCACTTTGCCTCGGAGGCCTCCAAGATCATCTTCCGTTCCAGAGTCCGCTCCGTGGAGCAGGATGAGACGTGCTCACGTTTCTTCTTCCAAAAGGAACAGAGAGAGAGCTCTGTGATCAGCAGCCTGAATGAAGAAGACAGATCAGTAAAGTCAGCGCAGTCCGACATTTTGAGGATCAGCAAATCCTTTTATGCCGGATTTTATGACGTGAAGCCGACGGACAGCACGGCCTCCCAGTCCTCCTTGTCCTCTATCACGGAGGTCTTAGGCGACAGTACACGGGAGAGGCTGGACAAACCGCGAACTCCTGACGAACTGACTTAGGCCCTTGAGTCCTTCGAGAAGAGTAAATCTCCCCAGAAGCGACGGCTTGCCGGTGGAGTTATATTCGGCTCTGTGGGACTGGATGGGCCCGGACCTGCTAGAAGTGTACGAGAGTATGCTCCTGGCCGGCAGCATGTCAGAATCCATGAGGAAAGGCATCATCACCCTCATCTACAAGCACAAGGGGGGAAGGGAGGAAATTAGAAATTGGCGACCCATTTCGCTGTTGAATGTGGACTATAAGATTCTGTCCAAGGTCATCGCCAACCGGGTCAAATCCGCTCTGGAATTGGTGATCCACCATGACCAGACCTGCACTGTGCCGGGCAGGAAGATCTCGGACAGCCTCGCGCTGCTCAGGGATACGATTGCCTATGTACAGGACAGGTGTGTGGATACCTGCCTCATCAGCTTGGATCAGGAGAAGGCCTTTGACAGAATATCGCACACCTACATGGTGGATGTGCTCTCCAAATTGGGGTTTGGGGAGGGAATTCGAAATTGGATCCAACTGCTCTACACTAACATCAGTAGCGCAGTCTCGATCAATGGGTGGGAAACAGATAGCTTTCCGATTAAATCTGGAGTCAGGCAGGGCTGTCTTCTCTCGCCTGTTCTTTTCGTGTGTTGCATAGAACCCTTTGCCGAGTCCATCAGGAAGGATCCGGGCATAAGAGGAGTGACGATCCCAGGCAGTGGAGGCACTCAGTTCAAAGCCTCCCTGCACATGGATGATGTCGCCGTCTTCTGCTCGGATCCGCTGTCGGTGCGCAGACTGATCCACATCCGCGACCAGTTCGAACTGGCCTCGGGAGCCAAGGTAAATCGTGGGAAGAGCGAGGCCATGTTCTTTGGGAAGTGGGCTGACCGATCCTTTGTCCCCTTCACTGTCAGGGCTGACGGCCTGAAGGTGCTGGGGATATGGTTCGGAGGGACCGGGGCATGCGTTAGAAACTGGAAGGAGCGAGTGTCTATGGTGAAAAGGAAACTGGGCATGTGGGAGCGACGCTCCCTCTCCATTGCGGGTAAGAACCTGGTCATCAGGTGTGAGGCACTCTCGCTGTTGCTGTACGTAGCGCAGGTCTGGCCCATTCCACACTCCTGCGTGGTGGTTATCACACGAGCCATCTTCCGCTTTATCTGGAGGTCAAAAATGGATCGTGTCCGCAGAGACGCGATGTACAAGCCTCTAGATAAAGGGGGAAAAACCGTGCCCAACATCGCCCTCATACTGATGGCCACCTTTGTGTGTGGCTGCGTCAAGCGGTGCATAGACTCTCAGTACGCAAACACCAAGTGTCACTACGTGCTGAGGTTCTACCTGTCCCCGGTGTTGCGAAGGATGGGTCTGGCCACGCTGCCGCGGAACGCTCCAAGTAGTTGGACCGTGCCCTACCACCTGTCCCTCGTGGAAAAATTTATGCAGAAAAACACCTTTGACCACAAGTCCATCAGGCAGTGGTCAGCACGTAACGTCCTAGAGGCCCTGAGGGAAAAGGAGAGGGTGGACCCTGTGGGATGGTTCCCCGAGCAGACTGTCAAAGTCATTTGGCAGAATGCCTCATCGCCAGAACTTTCCAACAAGCACCAAGACGTAGCTTGGCTGGTGGTGAGAAAGGCCCTCCCCGTCAGATCCTTCCTACACGTCAGGAGTCTCACCCCCTCTGCACGTTGCCCTCGAGGTGGCTGTGGTGGGGAAGAGACCGTTGTTCACCTCCTTGTGGATTGTGCCTTTGCAAAGAAAGTCTGGAGAGAGATGCAGTGGTTGCTGTTGAGGTTCATCCCGAGCAGTTCTGTGACACGGGACTCTGTGCTCTACGGGCTGTTCCCAGGGACACACACCGAGACAAACATCAACTGCAGCTGGAGGATCATCAACTCGGTGAAAGAGGCGCTTTGGTCTGCCCGAAACTTGTTGGTCTTCCAGCACAAAGAGTTGTCCCCGACCGATTGTTGCGGACTGGCACAATCCAAAGTCCAGGACTACGTGTTGTGGGATGCACTAAATCTTGGAGCAGCTGCCGCAAAGGCGCAATGGGGAAGGGTCGCTGTCTAAGACCTTTCTACCACAGCGCACCGAGGGACTGGGAACTGTTTAAATCCCCTCGGGCTGTACAGCTCAAAATGAAAGGCTGTAAATGATTGTAATATTGTTTGTACTGATGCACCTGGTGATACATTTTGTAAAAGTTTAACCTGGATTGTACCCTTGTAATGTTGTTATTGAAATGGTTTTGAATGTGATTGAAGATTTTTTATGAATAAAGTATATTTTTGCAAAAAAAAGAAAAAAAAGGTTCTCCCAGGACGAGGCTAGCCCATTGCACTTCGGGTGTGCTAACGCCTGCGATGTCCCCAAATGCGGGATACTCGACTGCAAAATTTGTGGTAGTGGGGGACTGCGTTCGCTCTCTCCCCTGATTCACAATTCAAAAAATAGATTTCATCATATCTTTCATTTTCTCTTCTATTTCCTGTCAGCAACCTTTTCTGAAAAAAAGAAATATATAACCCCCAATGTGTGCTCTTCAAAATCTATACTGGACTGGTTATTTAGTTTTTTCTTTCCTCCTCGCAAATATTATCCAACCCCCATTCTTTTCCTCCCTGTCATTATCAGCCGGCAATTATTCCATCTCTGCATCATTTTCGCCAGACCGTTTGTTTCGTGGCCGCCAAATTACTCGCGCCATTTTTAACCCCGCGTTTGCCCACTCAAAAATCTCTCTCAAACAACCCCCATCTAACACCCAACCCACCATCACAACAGTCCCCACACTCCCAGCACCGCCCCACCCCCTATCTCTCTGGACGTCTGTATAAATACAAACTCATATCAGTCAGCTATTAACTCATATGCATTCACCATTTTAAACATGTAGCAGCGACCCCTCACTATTTCAAACATGAACAAGCACCCTGTCCCCATGTTCATTCAAATTATCCCCCTCCGAAACGAACAGCAGCCTCCCACCTCCTCTGTATAATCTCCCCCTTAATCAGCCCCCTGTGTGACTCCTACCTTCTGAAACTCCTGCCTCCTCTCCCCATGTGTAAAGTCTTTCCCTGCCCCTTCTGCAGCTCACTTCCCCTGCTGTGGGTCCATCAATTCACCTGTGATTATTCCTTGAAGGCTTAAATAGCGCAAAGCGAAGAAATAAACAGAAAGAAAACTGGAGAAAGGCAGATAGAAACCTAAACCCTCAGTAAAATGACCACCGGGAATCCCGTTTAACCGTCAGAATGATCGCGCAGCCCAAATTACACGCATTATCCCTGAATTATAACAAGATTTTAGGCAGCTTCACTTTAGGACTTTTCATTTCCTCTTGTGGGGCTCCTGTTCCTCACACACTGGAGGCTAACATGTAAGTTTTAGATTGCAAGGCTGGGCTACTTTAACCCCAAGATTTTCTTTTTGAAACTCCAGGCCCACAGTCCAACAGGAACTGGTTAACCGGAGCCACCGAAAACCAGGGTCCCGGAGAGGAATTGAAATCTCGGGGTAAGAAACGGACACAAACTCACGTGGGCCCATGGAGCACGGCCTTGGAGAAGGTCTCAGGAAACTCCTGAAGAAGAAGAGTCCTTGTCCCAGTCTGGATCTTCAGATTGCAGGTTTCAAAATAAAAATTCTTTGAGGGGTGGGGGAGAAAATTAATTCCATTAAAACAGAGAGCAAAGAACATTTTCAAACAAAATAACGCAAGAGCCAATGAATCACTCTCAGTTACAACTCAGCAACATCCAAATACAAACAAGTCAAAGAGTTATAAAGCAGATTGAGACAGAGGGAACACACACGCACATTAAGCCAGAGTGGGGACTAGCTCCGCACTCTGGAGGCGGTTTTCGGATTGGGTTCCTAGCCAGGTATATCCTGAATGAGCAGTTTGCAGACTCCACCCCTGGCATGTTGGGATGTCTCTCAATCTGCTCCCCAGGAGGCCTGACCATTGATATGTTAATCCCAGGGCAGGACAACTTTCTGATTCTTCCTGTCCTTTGATGTGTTCACCCCAGGAAAACAATGTTTCAGCCATTTTCTGGTTAATGTTAAAACTTTAACTCATCTTGTCGGGAATGTCACTGCAGTTTGAAATATCAAACACTAAACCCCCAACACAAGACTGTGCAAAGCATGTGGATTGTTACTGAGATTCCGTCTGTGATTTTTAGTGATGTCAGTGTGGATTGTGTAATCTGTGTGTGTGTGAGTGTTGCTGGTCCCATAATGTAACGCAAATGTCTCCTTGCAGCCTCTCAGTACGCCACTCATGGTCCCCTGGTACTTTTTGGATTGTCTGGAGAAGACATTGAAAGAATTAGAGTTAAACAATGCTAACACTAGCTGCACTGCGACGAGTATATGAGAGCTTATTCTTATCCAGGGGTGTATGTCCACATTCAGCCCCCATTCCCACACTTGCTCCCGCCGTCGGATCTCTCAAGTGCTCTTCCGTATCATTGATTAGCCTTTTAAACACCGCCTGTAACACGTAATGCTGATTCCTCACCTTTCGTAAGTCACCTTTAAACTTTGTCAGACTTTCGGGAAGGTGGGGAATTGGGGCCTGCTTAGGTTCCTCATAGTGTTCCAGGGCATGGTGGAGTGTGTCGGAGGCGTTGACTGAGACCTGACCCCTTTGTTGGACGTACATTATTCACGCTGTGTCTGATAGTAACTGGGAGCCGGGGTTCCCTTGTATCCTGAGCGGGTGTGATGGTTTTCTCTGTGGGTAATTTCTAATATACAACCCTCCGTTCGGTTGTACCCGCATTTGTCCAGCACCCCCCCCCCGTTCCAACTGGATGGGAGCAAATTGTGAGGCTACCTTTCCTCCTGCACCCGCTCAGTGATACCCTGTGTATGCCCTCATTCTTGCGTATGGCATGCATATCTATGGGGTAGTACCGGAGGGAGTCATTGTCTCGGATTAACCCAATGTTCTCCACTTGGTACTGAGGGTGTGGGCCCGTGTCTGCTGTGACTGAGGGGATTGCCCATACCTAACACGTTCATTTGGTTTGAGGTGCACTTCTGAATCACCGCATACACCCTGGTCACTCCTTTCAATGTACATGCGTCGATGACGCCTGGGTTCTTGGCCATCCCCCACAACCGGGCACTGTTGATCCAGCCCGGTACCTCCCCACTTTGGATCTGGCCCAGATTTTGTCTTAATTGCCCGATCAGCCACTGGCCGTAAGCTGGCTTTTTTAGGTGCTGCCCTCTTGTCGTTCCTCCCTTTCTATTAATTGGCTGGTGGCTTTAGCATGGGTCTCTATAACGTGTACGCTTTCCAATACAGATGCCACACTCTTGCCCCCTAGGGCCGCTGCCGTTTCACCACCCCTCGCTACTCTTATGAGCAAGCTGCCTCATGATCCCTTTAAGATTCGTGACCTCGGAGTTGATTCCTTGAATGTCGAGAGAGTTTACCAGGGAAGTCCCTGTGTTCACCCCTGTCAGTACATTGTTAACTAACTCTCTCTTCTGGCGGTGGAAAGCAGGATGTCCCCTGAATCTAGTGGCACCCGTGGCGTCGGCCGGCTGATTAATCACAGCCTTACTCAGTAATTTGTACAGTTTTCGTAGGGGCGCTTGGTTACTGCAATACTCAGGCAGTTGCATACCTGCCAGGTTCACAATTACCTGTACAATTTCATGTTTAACATTATCATACAAGAGTTCATCGTCCGTATACAGTACCAGTCCATTCTGTGGCCCAGGGGTCATGTCTGGGCAAGATAGTCTCTGTGGTGTCGTCGTGTCCTGTGATAGCAGGGTGGTGTCGGTCCGGGGGTCCGCCGTTGCAGTCAACTCTCCGTGTTTGGCCCTCAAGATCCAATGCCAGGTATCTGTCATTCCCAAGTCTTCCTCCCCGGGACAGTGACCCCAGTTGTTGTTCTCCTGGGGTGTGAAGGTAAATTGCGAAAAATCTCTCACACACTGTATCTCTCACACACTGTAGCTTTCTCCTTTACGTCCCTCCTTGTGCACAGCCCACGGTGACCCTCCCCGTAGTTGAGGATTCCCCCTTTTCTCTTTCAGATGGCCAGTCCTCCAGATCGGGAATGAATCCTAAACCACTTGGCTAACACAGTACGGACTGCTCGTTGCCCGTTTTCCTCCCACTGCCTGGTAATTTAGTCTTTCTTACTTACATCATACCTTTTCAGTTGTGACCAGTGTTTCCACCTAGCTTTTCCCTTCATATCGGCGCAGGCACGTGAATAATTCCGTACGGTCCAGTCCATTTTGGGGCAAAACCTGGTTGGCTAGGGGTGATTTGAACAAACACCATGTCTCCGACCTCAGCCGGTGGTGACGGGGGTCCCCCTTTTGTCCTCTCTTCTAAATCCCTGATAGCCTGTTGGTCCTTCACTTCCTGTTGTAATTCCTTTAGCTGTCCATCCAATTGCTTAATATCATTTTTAATTTTATCTCTGATGGGTCCCATATCCTCACTTCCGGTGGCTCTGCCCTCTGGCAAGCGCATCGCCCTCCCGGTCAGCAACTCATAAAGGGGTTTATCTTAAATCCAGCATTTTTCAGTGTCCTTATGACTATCAGGAGAGCTCCGATGTGGCCCCTTTCCGATTCTGACGCTATTAGGATATCATCTGCATATTATAAGATTGTACTGTTGTTAGACTCTACGTCGCACGGACTCAGCTTCTCACTCGTGACCCGATGGAGGATGTTGGGGCTGTTGTGGAATCCCTGTGGGAGCCTCGCCCATGTTCACCGTCTCCCTCCCACTGTGAAAGCGAATTTATCTTGGGATTCCTGGTCCAGTGGTATCGACCAAAATCCATTGGCTACATCTAACACTGTAAATATTTTATGTTCGGGTTTTTACAATTAAAGCACACCTCGGGTTTAGGAACGGCTGCTGCAGTGGCCACCATTTCAGTGGGGTTTGTAACCTCACTGCCGACACCTTTATCTTAGTTTTCCCTATGTGGTTATCTACCCCGGTGGCCCATCTTCCTCGATCATATGTGTTCTTGTCTACTAGCCCGGTGTCTAGGATTGACTGGTGGGCCCGGGCCCGGTGTCTAGGATGGCCTGGTGGGCCCGGGCCTGGTGTCTAGGATGGCCTGGTGGGCCCGGGCCCGGTGTCTAGGATGGCCTGGTGGGCCCAGTGTCTAGGATGGCCTGGTGGGCCCGGGCCCGGTGTCTAGGATCGCCTGGTGGGCCCGGGCCCGGTGTCTAGGATTGCCTGGTGGGCCCGGGCCCGGTGTCTAGGATTGCCTGGTGGGCCAGGCTAAGGCCATCCTTGTACAATTGCATAAACTGTACATCGTCTCGGTTCAGCGCAGCACCTACACCCCCGTAGTTACAATATGCCTCAAACTTCCGATTGCCATATTCATGGGCACTCTCGCCCTTTTCTTGTTTTATGGGGCTTGCCCTAAGTCTTGTGCCATTTCTGCTCTAAAGGCTCGGAAATCAGCTTGCTGCTGTGCCTGGTCTGCCTGGTTGTCCGGGCACCGGGGGCACAAGCTCTATCTTAATTGGGGCCACGGGTTATGGTGGTGGTGATTCCCAACCCGCTTCCCGTTGTTCCTCATATCCTGCCGCCTGTTCCACCAGCCCGTTCCAATCTATATTATCTGCGTATTGTGCAGCTACTGGTGGCTGTGGTAAAGCTGCCGAAACTGACATGAGATTTTTTGCCTGGACCAGCTCTTCATTTTGGGATTTGTTGGCCAACATTCGATTTACTTTCTTACTTAACTCTATGTGTTGTCTTAACATTAGGATCCAGGCTTCATCATCTTTGTCTTTTTTCTGATTATCCCACCATTTTCTCTGATCAGCGGGTGAGTCAAATGGGTTCCAATTGTTCTTTCTTATTTTGCCTATCGATTTCTTATTTTTGTCAGCTCAATGCTGTGTCAAGGATCCCTCTGGTCCCCACTCGAGTTTGTCACCACTGGCCATCTCTGGGTAAGACGGTCGGGGTATAGTTGTTGTCAGCGGTACGGTTCTTACCCTGGATCCTTTCTGACCGAACTCGTTACTTGCGGCTAATACCGGATGTAATTATAACAATCTATAAGACAAGCAAACTACCCCACCCTTACCACTCCTTGAACTATTGCCTGGAGCCCAGGTTTCTGATACGCGGGGTGCCTGACACTTCCTGGATCGGGACGGAGTCGGATTTAGTATGAATAAAAATGAATTCACACTGTGACTCATCCCATTTCCCCGTCGGTGTCCTGCATCCTTCGGGCCCTGCTCGCAGCACCAATTGAAAGGTCCGAGGAATACTCTGGGACAAAATTTCAACACTCGGATTCCAGATACAATATTCAAGTGGTTCCTTTACTACACTTTTTTTTTTGCAAAAATAAACTTTATTCATAAAATATCTTCAACCACATTCCAAACCATTTCAAAAACACCATTACAAGGGTACAATCCGGTTCAACTTTTACAAAATGTATCACCAGGTGCATCAGTACAAACAATATTACAATCATTTACAGCCTTTCATTTTGAGCTGTACAGGCCGAGGGGATTTAAACAGTTCCCAGCCCCTCGGTGCGCTGTGGTAGAAAGGTCTTAGACAGCGGCCCTTCCCCATTGCGCCTTTGCGGCAACTGCCCCAAGCTTTAGTGCGTCCCTCAGCACGTAGTCCTGGACTTTGGATTGTGCCAGTCCGCAACACTCGGTCGGGGACAACTCTTTGCGCTGGAAGACCAACAAGTTTCGGGCAGACCAAAGCGCGTCTTTCACCGAGTTGATGATCCTCCAGCTGCAGTTGATGTTTGTCTCGGTGTGTGTCCCTGGGAACAGCCCGTAGAGCACAGAGTCCTGTGTCACAGAACTGCTCGGGATGAACCTCGACAGAAACCACTGCATCTCTCTCTAGACCTTCTTTGCAAAGGCACAATCCACAAGGAGGTGAACAACGGTCTCTTCCCCACCACAGCCACCTCGAGGGCAACGTGCAGAGGGGGTGAGACTCCTGACGTGTAGGAAGGATCTGACGGGGAGGGCCTTTCTCACCACCAGACAAGCTACGTCTTGGTGCTTGTTGGAAAGTTCTGGCGATGAGGCATTCTGCCAAATGACTTTGACAGTCTGCTCGGGGAACCATCCCACAGGATCCACCCTCTCCTTTTCCCTCAGGGCCTCTAAGACGTTACGTGCTAACCACTGCCTGATGGACTTGTGGTCAAAGGTGTTTTTCTGCATAAAGTTTTCCACGAGGGACAGGTGGTACGGCACGGTCCAACTACTTGGAGCGTTCAGCGGCAGCGTGGCCAGACCCATCCTTCGCAACACCGGGGACAGGTAGAACCTCAGCACATAGTGACACTTGGTGTTTGTATACTGAGGGACTACACACCGCTTGATGCAGCCACACAAAGGTGGCCATCGGTATGAGGGCGATGTTGGGCACGTTTTTTCCCCCTTTATCTAGAGGCTTGTACATCGCGTCCATGCGGACACGATCCATTTTTGACCTCCAGATAAAGCGGAAGATGGCTCGAGTGATCGCCACCACGCAGGAGAGTGGAATGGGCTAGACCTGCGCCACGTACAGCAACAGCGAGAGTGCCTCACACCTGATGACCAGGTTCTTACCCGCATTGGAGAGGGAGCTTCGCTCCCACATGCCCAGTTTCCTTTTCACCATAGACACTCACTCCTTCCAGTTTCTAACGCATGCCCTGGTCCCTCCGAACCATATCCCCAGCACCTTCAGGCCGTCAGCCCTGACAGTGAAGGGGACAAAGGATCGGTCAGCCCAGTTCCCAAAGAACATGGCCTCACTCTTGCCACGATTTACCTTGGTACCCGAGGCCAGTTCGAACTGGTCGCAGATGTGGATCAGTCTGCGCACCGACAGCGGATCCGAGCAGAAGACGGCGACGTCGTCCATGTACAGGGAGGCTTTGACCTGAGTGCCTCCACTGCCTGGGATCGTCACTCCTCTTATGCCCGGATCCTTCCTGATGGACTCAGAAAAGGGTACTATGCAACACACGAACAGGACAGGGGAGAGAGGACAGCCCTGCCTGACTCCAGATTTAATCGGAAAGCTATCAGATTCCCACCCATTGACTGAGAGTGCGCTAGTAATGTTAGTGTAGAGCAGTTGGATCCAATTGCAAATTCCCTCCCCAAACCCCATTTTGGAGAGCACATCCACCATGTAGGTGTGCGATAATCTGTCAAAGGCCTTCTCCTGATCCAAGCTGATGAGGCAGGTGTCCACACCCCTGTCCTGCACATAGGCAATCGTATCCCTGAGCAGCGCGAGGCAGTCAGAGATCTTCCTGCCCGGCACAGTGCAGGTCTGGTCAGGGTGGATCACCAATTCCAGAGCGGATTTGACCCGATTGGCGATGACCTTGGACAGAATCTTATAGTCCACATTCAACAGTGAAATGGGTCGCCAATTTCTAATTTCCTCCCCTTCCCCCCTTGTGCTTGTAGATGAGGGTGATGATGCCTTTCCTCATGGATTCTGACATACTACCGGCCAGGAGCATACTATCGTACACTCCTAGCAGGTCTGGGCCGATCAAGTCCCACAGAGCCGAATACTACTCCGCCGGCTAGCCGTCGCTTCCGGGAGTTTTACTCTTCTCGAAGGACTCAAGGGCCTTAGTCAGTTCATCAGGAATTAGCGGTTTGTCCAGGCTCTCCCGTGTACTGTCGTCTAAGACCTCCGTGATAGAGGACAGGAAGGACTGGGAGGCCGTGCTGTCCGTGGGCTTCACGTCATACAATCCGGAATAAAAGGATTTGCTGATCCTCAAAATGTCGGAGGGCGATGACTTTACTGAGCCGTCTTCTTCCTTCGGGCTGCTGATCACAGAGTGTACCTTTTGGAAGAAGAAACGTGAGCACGTCTCATCCTGCTCCATGTAACGGACTCTGGACCGGAAGATGATCTTGGAGGCCTCCGAGGCAAAGGGCGAGGCTTGCTGGCTCTTCACCTCTTGGAGTTCCTCCTTGACATCGACCCCCATCGACTGCAGCCGGAGCAGATCCTGCATGTTTTTCTGGAGTCGGGACATTTCCCTCTGTTCCTTTCTAGCTTTCTGGGTGCCTTTGAGCATGAAAAACCTCTTGATGTTTCCCTTGATCGCTTCCCACCAGTGTATCAGGGACTCAAAGAGGGGTTTCACGGTTCTCCAACCTTTGTAATCCCTCTTGAGCTCCTCAATGTTCTCTGGGGTCAGCAGTTGCAGGTTCAGCTTCCATGCCCCTCGGCCAAGCCTCTGGTCTTCTTGAACCACTGCAGTCCATGTAGTGTAGGTACACCCACAGTGTTTTTAGAGTGGGAGTTTCAGGATTTTGACCCAGCGACAGCGAAGGAAAGGTGATATGTTTCCAAATCAGGATGGTGCGTGATTTGGAGGGGGACTTCCAGGCGCTGGTGTTCCCATGTATCTGCTGCCCTTGTCCTTCTAGATGGTAGTGGTCATGGGTTTGGAAGGTGCTGTCTAAGGAGCCTTGGTGAGTTCCCGCAGTGTATCTTGTAAATGATACACACTGCTGTTACTGAGCGTTGGTGGTGGAGGGAGCGAATGTTTGTGGATGGGGTGCCAATCAGCGCGCTGCTCTGTCCTGGATGGTGTTGAGCTTTTTGAGTGTTGTGGCAGCTGCACTCATCCAGGCAAGTGGGGAGTATTCCATCACATTCCTGACTTGTGCCTTGTAGGTGGTGGACAGGCTTCGGGGAGTCAGGTGGTGAGTTACTCTCCACAGGATTCCTAGCCTGTGGTCAGCTCTTGTAGCCACAGTATTTATACAGCTAGTCCAGTTCAGTTTCTGGTCAATGGCACCCTCAGGATGTTAATAGTGGGGGATTCAGTGATGGCAATGCCATTGAATGTCAAGGGGCGATGGTTGGATTCTCTCTTGTTGGAGATGGTCATTGCATGACACTTGTCTGGCACCAATGTTACTTGCCACTTGTCAGCCCAAGCCTGGATATTGTCCAGGTCTTGCTGCATTTGGACATGGACTGCTTCAGTATCTTCAACCATCAGCAAACATCCCCACTTCTGACCTTATGATGGAAGGAAGGTCATTGATGAAGCAGCTGAAGATGGTTGTGCCGAGGACACGACGCTGAGGAACTCCTGCACTGATGTCCTGAACCAAGATGACTGACCTCCAACAACCACAACCATTTTCCTTTGTGCTAGGTACGCCTCCAACCAGTGGAAGGTTTTCTCCCGATTCCCATTAACTCCAGTTTTGCTAGGGCTCCTTGATGCCACACTCAGTCAAAAACAGCCTTGATGTCAAGGGCAGTCAATCTCACCTCACCTCTGGAGTTCAGCTCTTTTATCCGTGTTTGAACCAAGGCTGTAATGAGGTCAGGAGCTGAGTGACCCTGGCGGAGTCCAAACTGGGCATCAGTGAGCAGGTTATTGCTAAGCAAGTGCTGCTTGGCAACACTGTTGATGACCCCTTCCATCACTTTACTGATGACCAAGAGTAGGCTGATGGGGCGGTAATTGGCCAGATGGGATTTTTCCTGCTTTTTGTGTACAGGACAAATCCGGGCAATTTTCCACATAGCCGGGTAGATGTCAGTGTTGTAGCTGTACTGGAACAGCTTGGCTAGGGGCGTGGCAATTACTAAAGCACAAGTCTTCAGTAGCATTGCCGGAATATTGTCAGGGCTGATAAAGACCTGTACTGATATACATAGAAGACAGAGGGTAGCAGTGGAAGGGTGCTTTTCTGAATGGAGAGCTGTGACTAGTGGAGTTCCACAGGGATCAGTGCTGGGACCATTGCTGTTTGTAGTATACATAAATGATTTGCAGGAAAATGTAACTGGACTAATTAGTAAGTTTGCAGACGAGACCAAGGTTGGAGGAGTTGCAGATAGTGAAGAGGATTGTCAAAGGATACAACGGGACATAGATCGGTTGGAGACTTGGGCGGAGAAATGGCAGATGGAGTTTAATCCGGACAAATGCGAGGTAATGCATTTTGGAAGGTCTAATACAGGCAGGAATTACACAGTAAATGGCAGAACCATTAGTGCATCGACGGGCAGAGGGATCTGGGTGTACAGGTCACTGAAAGTGGCAACGCAGGTGGATAAGGTAGTCAGGAAGGCATATGGCATGCTTGCCTTCATCGGCAGGGGTATTGAGTATAAAAGCTGGAAAGTCATGCTGCAGCTGTATAGAACCTTGGTTAGGCCACACTTGGAATATTGCGTGCAATTCTGGTCACCACATTACCAGAAGGATATGGAGGCGTTGGAGAGGGTGCAGAGGAGGTTTACCAGGATGCTGCCTGGTCTGGAGGTTATTAGCTATGAGGAGAGGTTGGAGAAACTCGGATTGTTCTCACTAGAGCGACGGAGATTGAGGGGCGACTTGATCAAAGTTTACAAAATTATGAGTGGCATGGACAGAGGAGATAGTCAGAAGCTTTTTCCCTGGGTGAAAGAGTCAATTACTAGGGGACATAGATTTAAGGTGAGAGGAGGAAACTATAGAGGAGATGTGTGGGGCAAGTTTTCTACGCAGAGGGTAGCGAGTGTCTGGAATTCGCTGCCAGAGGAGGTGGTGGAAGCAGGTACGATAGTGGTGTTTAAGAGGCAGCTTGACAAATACATGAATAGGATGGGAATAGAGGGATACGGACCCCGGAAGTGCAAAATGTTTTAGCTGACGGGCAATATGATTGGCACAGGCTTGGAGGGCCAAAGGGCCTGTTCCTGTGCTGTACTTTTCTTTGTTCTTTGATAAAGACCTGTGTGTGTGTTAATACTCATGTATTCTCTCGATGATTTATCCAGTTCTAATTGTTGGATGGTTGGCTCATATCCACTATTGTATAGGACTTGCCTCCAGCCAGCTTTGCATACAATTGGTCTATCCTTGGAATGGGGCAGTTGTCTGGTTTTGCTGCCTTATTCACTGTCAACTTATACTTCCCACCAATTCCTATGGTTTGGTCAGGCTTAACCACTGGAACTATGAGTGCTGCCCACTCTGAGAATTGGACAGCTTGGGCGATGCCCAGTTTTTCTAACTGGCACAGTTCTGCATCCGCCTTCTCCTTCAATGCATAAGGCACAGGTCCGGTCTTAAAGAAACGTGGTGTCACCTGTGGATCCACATATATCGTGGGCTTTTAACTTCCCTGATTAATCCCAAAATACCATGGCGTATTTCCTTAGCAGTTCAGGAACTCCTGTTTTCAGGTGAAATATCTCAGACCAGTCAAGCTTGATCTTCTGTAACCAGTCTCGGCCTAACAGACTGGGTCCTTCTCCAGTCACTATTATCACAGGCAGCTGGGCTGTCTGTTGCCTGTAAGACACTGGTGCTGTGGCGATCCCCTTTACCTGAATAGATTCTCCAGTGCAATATCTTTAATTTAGCGGTTCTCTGCTCCAGGTTTACTAACTTTCTACCTTTAGTCAGGGATCTGAAAGTGTGCTCTCCCACCACTGTAGTTGAGGCCTCCATATCCACCTCCATTATTAATGGCTTCTCATTAACTTGGATTGTGACAGTGATGGATTCGGTTTTTACAGCTGTTACATTACACAGTGAATAGATGTCGGTGTCAGCAGCTTCAGGTTCTGCTGTATTCTTTAATTCAATCTTCTTGGTTTGATGCTTTGTGGGCTGTTTCGACCCTTCTTATGGCAATAATGACATTCTGCCTCCTTGAATTTACAGCTCTCTGGCACATGGTCACCTCCACATCTATAACAACTTAATCTTGGAGCCGCTGATGAATTCTTTCTTTTGATAAAGGACTTTTCATGGTTTTAACAGCAGACATTGCATCTCCCCTCGATGCTGTGGGTCTGGTTTCCACGCCACACTCAGCAGCAGGTTCCTGCCCCACATGAAGAACAGCGCCATGTTGTATGTGTACAAAGCCTGCCAGTCTCTCACTGCACTTTCCATGGCGAGGGAGATTCCTTGGGTACGCTTAAAGACGATGTTTACCTCGGTGAGTGAAAGGCGCTCTGTGGCATCGTCTTGAACTCCACAAACTAATCGGTCCTGCAGCAAATCATTTACCGTGTTCCCGATGTCAGTGTTCTGTCAGTGCACCCCATCTCTGGGAAGCAGCAACGCCCCTGAGGGGGAATGGATCAGAGAGATTTCTCCAGCAGAGAACAATCCAAACCTCGCTCCTTGCACGAACCCCCCGTTGTCACCTGAGCGGAACATTTCCAACGGGGCGGTTCTGGGCTGTTTCCTCAGCCCGTCAAAAGCGAGACAATTTGCAAACACTATGGGTTTGTAGGAGCAAACCAAAGGACTGGAACTGACAAAAACAACAGGACTGGTAAGTGAGAAAATGCATTAAAATGGGGATCAAGATTGAGTCCATCAACGTGTGTAGCGTTAAATCTGCTACGCGATGTGTTGCAACCTTGGATTACCTTGCCAAGGTCAAAGCTGACCTGTTGTTTCTGCAGGAGTGTGCAATACTGCACCTCAGCTCCTACAGGCAATGGGCACGATGGTGGTCCCAAGGGGCATCACTCTGGTCGGGAGGAAACGACTCTCGTTCCTCCGGCCTGGGTATTCAGCTGCAGGGAGGCAATGTCACCATGTCCGAGGTTGAGGAGGTGGTGGGCGGGCCCCTCCTCGTAGCGGACATTATTGTACAAGAATGCGCCACTCTAGTTAATTAACATGTATGCCCCGGATCAAAACAGCGAGTGGCTGGTTGTCCTTCAGCAGCTCCCACTTCTGCTGGCGACTTCCAGGCTGGCCATTCTGGGCGGTGACTTCAGCCGCATCATCGATGGAGCTGGACAATCTGGCAGGGCCGACAGCAGACTGGACACCACGTCCAGATCCCTGATGGAAATAGTAAAGGATGGCAAGCTGCACAACGTCTTCAGCAACCCTGCAGATGAAGCGCAGCAGAGATACACCTGGTCGCGGCCAGAGTGGTCCACCCACTCAAGGATAGACTTCCTGTTTGTGTCCCGAGCGTTCACAGTCAGGTCCACGGACATCAAGCCAGTGTTCTTCTCTGACCACTGCCTCCTACCGGTCAAATGTCACTTACAGGAAGACCAGAGGCTTGGCCGGGGGACATGGAAGCTGAACGTGAAACTGCTGACCCCAGAGAACTCAAGAAGGATTACAAAGGCTGGGGAACTGTGAAACACTCTTTGATTCCCTGACACACTGGTGGGAAGCGATCAAGGAGGATATCAAGAAGGTACTCATCCAGAAAGCGAGAAAGGAACAGAGGGAAATGTCCTGACTCCAGCGAAACATGCAGAATCTGCTCCGGCTGCAGTCGATGGGGTTGATGTCAAGGAGGAACTCCAAGAGATGAAGCCCACAGACAGCACGGTCTCCCAGTCCTTCCTGTCCTCTATCACAGAGGTATTAGACGACAGTACACGGGAGAGCCTGGACAAACCGCTAACTCATGACGAACTGACTAAGGCCCTTGAGTCCTTCGAGAAGAGTAAAACTCCCGGAAGCGACGCCTTGCCGTTGGAGTTGTATTCGGCTCTGTGGGACTGGATGGGCCCAGACCTGCTGGAAGTGTACGAGAGTATGCTCCTGGCCGGCAGCATGTCAGAATCCATGAGGAAAGGCAACACCCTCATCTACAAGTGGAAGTGGAAAGGGGAGGAAATTAGAAATTGGCGACCCATCTCACTGTTGAATATGGATTATAAGATTCTGTCCAACGTCAATGACAATTGGGTGAAGTCTGCTCTAGCGTTGGTGATCCACCCTGACCAGACCTGCACTGTGCCGGGCAGGAAGATCTCTGACAGCCTCGCGCTGCTCAGGGATACGATTGCCTATGTGCAGGACAGGGGTGTGGACACCTCCCTCATCAGCCTGGATCAGGAGAAGGCCTTTGACAGAATATCGCACACCTACATGGTGGATGTGATCTCCAAAATGGGGTTTGGGGAGGGAATCTGCAATTGGATCCAACTGCTCAACACTAACATCAGTAGCGCAGTTTCAATCAATGGGTGGGAATCAGATAGCTTTCCCATTAAATCTGGAGCCAGGCAGGGCTGCTCTCTCTCCCCTGTCCTGTTCGGATGTTACACTGAACCCTTTGCTGAGTCCATCAGGAAGAATTAGGGCATAAGAGGAGTGACGATCCCAGGCAGTGGAGGCACTCAGGTCAAAGCCTCCCTGTAGATGGACGATGTCGCCATCTTCTGCTCGGATCCGCTGTCGGTGCGCAGACTAATCAGCATCTGCGATCAGTTCAAACTGGCCTCGGGAGCCAAGGTAAATCATGACAAGTGCGAGGCCATGTTCTTTGGGAACTAGGCTGACCGATCCTTTGTCCCGTTCGTCACCAGGTGAGACTGCCTGAAGGTGTTGGGGATATGGTTTGGAGGGACCAGGGCATGCGTTAGAAACTGGAAGGAGCGAGTGGCTATGGTGGAAAGAAAACTGGGCATGTGGGAGCGACGCTCCCTCTCCATTGCGGGTAAGAACCTGGTCATCAGGTGTGAGGCACTCTCGCTGTTGCTGTACGTGGCGCAGGTCTGGCCCATTCCTCACTCCTGCGTGGTGGCGATCACTCGAGCCATCTTCCGCTTTATCTGGAGGTCAAAAATGGATTGTGTTCGCAGGGACGCGATGTACAAGCCTCTAGAAGAAATGTGCTTAACATCACCCTCATCCTGATGGCCACCTTTGTGTGTGGCTGCATCAAGCTGTCTGTAGACCCTCGGTACGCAAACACCAAGTGTCACTATGTGCTGAGGTTCTACCTGTGCCCGGTGTTGCGAAGGATGGGTCTGGCCACGCTGCCGCAGAACGTTCCAGGTAGTTGGACCGTGCCGTACCACCTGTCCCTCGTGGAAAGATTTATGCAGAGAAACAACTTTGACCACAAGTCCACCAGGCAGTAACGTCCAAGAGGCCCTGAGGGAAAAGGAGAGGGTGGATCCTGTGGGATGGTTCCCCGAGCAGACTGTCAAAGTCATTTGGCAGAATACCTCATCACCAGAACTTTCCAACAAGCACAAAGACATAGCTTAACGGGTGGTGAGAAAGGTCCTCCCCGTCAGTTCCTTCCTACACACCAGGAGTCTCACCCTCTCTGCACGTTGCCCTCGAGGTGGCTGTGGTAGGGAAGAGACCATTGTTCACCTCCTTGTAGATTGTGCCTTTGCAAAGAAGGTCTGGAGAGAGATGCAGTGGTTTATGCCGTGGTTCATCCCGAGCAGTTCTGTGACACAGGACTCTGTGCTCTACGGGCTGATCCCAGGGACAGGGACGCACATCGAGACAAACATCAGCTGCAGCTGGAGGATCATCTACTCAGTGAAAGACGCTCTTTGGTCTGCCCGAAACTTGTTGGTCTTCCAGCGCAAAGAGTTGTCCCTGACCAAGTGTTGCAGACTGGCACATTCCAACGCCCAGGACTATGTGCTGAGGGACGCACTAAAGCTTGGGGCAGCCGCTGCACAGGGGAAAGGTCGCTGTCTAAGACCTTTCAGCCGTAGTGCACCGAGGTGCTGGGAATCGTATTGACCCTTCAGGCTGTGTGACTCACATTGAATGTATGCAGTGAATATTACATGTATCACAATTGTACTGAAGCACCTCAGAGTGCAACATGATCTGCAAGGAAAAGCTGAATATTATTACTCTTTTTGTGAAGGCCATTTTGAAATGTCTTGTCATCTTCTATGTTCATAAAATATCTGAAAGTACAGTTTTGCACAAAAAAATCATTTTTCACTCCTCACTGGATACAGGCGAGGTACCAGAGCACTGGAGGTCTGTGAATGTTGTGCCATTGTACAGATAGGCCAAATAATTATAGACCAGTCAGTCTTACTTAGGTAGTATTCAGATTATTAGAATCAATTCTCAGACACAGAGAAAACTGTCAATTAGAAAGGCACAGATTAATCGGGGACAGTCAGCATGGTTTTCTTAAGGGAAAGCTGTGCCTTATTAACTTAACTGAATTTTTTGAGTAAATAACGAGGATTGATGAGGGTAGTGCAGTGAATGTTGTCTACATGGATTTTAGTAAGGTATCTGACAAAGTTCCATATGGCAGACTGGTCAGAAAAGTCAAAGCCACAGGGGACACAGGGGAATGTGGTGGGTTGGATCCAAAATTGGCTCAATGACAAGAAACGAATGGTAATGGTCGACAAATGTTTTAGCGAAAGGAAAGCTCTTTCCAGCGGTGTTCCACAGGGCTCAGTATTGGGCCCCTTGCTGTTTGTGGTGTGTATTAATGATTTGGACTTAAATGTGGGAGGCATAGTTGGGAAATTTGCCCATGTCACAAAAATTGTCCATGTCATGAATTGTGAAGATATCAATGGTTTGGCCGAGTGCGCAGAAAAGTAGCAAATGGGGTTCGATCGGAAATGTCTGAGGTAATGCATTTGGGGAGAGCAAACAAAGCAAGGGAATACTCAATAAATGGGAGGATATTGAGAGGGGTTGAGGAATTGAGAGTCCTTGGAATGCATGTCCAGAGGTCCCTGAAGGTGGCAGGACAGGTGGATAAGGTGCTCAAGAAAGCATATGGAATGCTGTCTTTTATTTGACAAGGTATTGAATATAAAAGCAGGGATGTAATGAGGGAACTGTATATAGCGCTGGTTAGGCCACAGCTGGAATTTTGTGCACAGTTCTGGTCACCAGATTACAGGAAGGACATAATTGCTCTGGAGAAAGTGCAGAGGTGATTTACAAGAATGCTGCCCGGGCATGAAAATTGCAGCTATGAGGAGAGACCGGGTAGGCTGGGGTTGTTTTCCTTAGAACAGAGGAGGCTAAGGGGTGACCTAATTGAGGTGTACAAAATTATGAGGGGCCGAGATAGAGAGGACAAGATGCCCTGTTTACCCCAGTGGAGAGGTCAATTAGCAGGAGGCACAGATTTAAGATGCTTGGAAGAAGGGTTCGAAGGGATATTAGGAATAACTGTGTCACCCAGAGGGTGGTGGGCATTTGGAATTTGTAGCCCAGATTGGTATCGAAGCAGGAACCCTAAAACCATCGGTTGCACACCGCGATTTTACGTGGGCGGGCCAATTACAGCCCGCCCAGCGTAATTCGTGCCTCCTGATATCTGCAGCAAGGGGCGGGCAGCGGCAGGAGGCCAATGACTGCCGGGTCCAATGGCGACCCGGCGGCCTATTCAAAAACGGTGCAGGCAGCCACTGAGTTCGGTCATCTGCTATGTATTGATTTCAGCCTCCAACATGGGATTCCCATTGATAATGGAAAGACGAGCGCATCCTGATCCGGGTGCCAGGCATGCACATTAACAGTGTAACTACTTCAACTAATCAAATGTCCTGGTTTTCCCTTTCAGCCTCACCAGAGCACGCCCGGTCTCAGGAGCCTGAGGGACCGCCGCTGACCCCTGAGACACAGATGATATGAACGTACCAGCGCCACACCCTCTCAGCCAGGCAGGCACCAGCGCCACACCCTCTCAGCCAGGCAGGCACCAGCGCCACACCCTCTCAGCCAGGCAGGCACCAGCGCCACACCCTCTCAGCCAGGCAGGCACCAGCGCAGATACCAGCACCTCAGTGAGAATAAGATTGTCAGCTAGAAACTCGGTGCACAGCGGTGAGGGCACTTCATACTCGCTTGAGGTGTAGGCGGAGGCAGAGCACGTCCAGGGCGCTGGCAGTTGGAGGACGGCTGGGGACCAGAAACATGCTCAGTCAGTGGCTGCTGATGAGCCTCTGGTGTCGTCCCTGAGACAGCAGATGCTGGAAGTCCAGCAGGTTGTGTGGGAGGATCTGACGGAGATACATGAGGGAATGCGTGCCATGGTCTACGTTGTGGAGGAGTCCATACGGAGCATGAGCAATGCAACGACCCTCATGGCCGAGTGCGCTGCCTCCTCCATAGAGAGAGTGGCAGCTCTCATGGAGAGGCTCCTCCAGGAGAACAACCAGGGCTTCCTGGGGATGCGCTCAGACCTGCAAGCCCTCAATGACCGGCAATGACCTCAGGTGGTCACCGTCAGTGTGGGAGATGGATTGGTACCCAGTATCCCAGCTAGGCGACTATCCATCAGTGGTGAGCAGGGAGGTCCAAAGTGACCTGACGGTGGCGCACCAACTGCCTGTCGTCTCTGCGAGCTCCTCTCAGGCCGCTCTGGGAGGCTCCGTGAGCAGCAGCTCCTCTACCCCTCTGCCAGTGACCGTGGCGTCTGGTGAGGCTACGGCAACTGGGGAGATGCCAGCCATGGCACTGGCCACTCCCTCCCAGGCAGGGACAGCATAGGCTCCATGGCCAGAGGATGCCCACCAAGGTCATCAAGGCCAACAGGACAGCAGAGTGAGCAGGCTGTCTGCAATGCCAGTGTCAACGAGGGGGGAGCACCAAGACGTAGCACCCGCCAGTGTAAATGTAAAGCACTTTATGCACAACACGGGCTTAACACTAGTCGTTTTCTTTTGTCCCGCTTTTAAGTTCCTGTTAAGTTGGTGCTGGTGTTGAACACATTTTCATTTAGTTTAATTTCTGTATGCCAAGCTGTAAAGCATTAAATGGGTTGGTTCTCAACAAGCCTCTGGGTGCTTCATTACTTCTGCAGGTGAAGGGGAATCCATGATGTTATGAGTGACTGTTTGTCACTGAGCTTTATTGAAATGGCACATAGTGCATGTTGCTGACCAAGCAACTATTGCTCTCAGGTATTGAGTATGGAGCCTCCAGCCCTGCCATGTGGTGGTGGTTCATGTGTGGTAGGCGAGCTGAAGGAACAGTAGATCAAAGCCTCCCGAGTGTCCCTGCTTCCCTGGAGGTTGCCCAGGTCGGCATCTATCTCTTCAGCGTTCTCCTGACCGTGTTCGTCCTCGGACTCACGACTGGACTCATTGTCTGCTGCCAGAGCAGCTGTGGCAACATCATCCTCCACTGATTCCCCCCTTTCCGATGCCAGGTTGTGGAGAGTCCAGCATGCAACCACTATCAGTGACACACGATCTGGGGGGTACTGGAGTGTGCCCCCTGGACGGTCCAGGCATCGGAAGTGCATCTTGAGAAGACCGATGGTTGTCTCTATCACCGCCCTTGTGGTGCCATGACTCCTATTGTACTGCTGCTCAGCCTCTCTTCCTGGATGGCGGAGAGGCGTCATGAGCCACCTTCTGAGGGGATAGCCCTTGTCACCCAGCAGCCATCCATCCAGCCGGGCTGGAGCACTGAAGAGCTGCGGCGCCTGGGAGAGTCTCGGGGTGTACGGGTCATGGGAGCCTCCTGGGTACCTTGCACAGACTTGCAGAATCTGCATCCTATGGTCACACACTATCTGCACGTTCATGGAGTGGAATCCCTTCCTGTTGACGAAGGCTCCCGGCTCACCCGCTGGTGCCTTGATGGCCACTGGTGTGCAGTCGATTGCACCCTGGACGTGGGGGAACTCAACAATCACTGCAAAGCCTCTGGCTCGCTCTGCCTGACTGGCCTCGTCCGTACGGTAGTGAATAAAGTACAGTACCCGCCTGAACAGAGCATCCACCAGCTTGACACAACTGTGGACAGCTGACTGGGGGACTCCACATAGATCACCCACTGACCCCTTCTATACCGGAGGGCATAGAAGTTGAGGGCCACAGTGACCTTCAGTGCCACTGGCATGGGGTGTCCACCCACACAGTTGGAACGGATCTCAGGGCCGATCATCTGACAGGTGGAGGTCACTGTCTCCCTTGAGACACGGAGCCTCCTTTGGCATTGCACCTCAGGCATATTGAGTAGCTGCATCGCCGTCTTTAAACCCTGGCAGCAGGTTAGTGGCATCTTCTGCGGTCCCTTCTGCCTCGGACGTCCTGTTGGCCCCGCACCCATGTGCCTGTGCCTCTCCTCCCACAGGTCAGCCTGGAGGCTGAATAGGGACACTTGGTCTCCTCCCTCTTCTACCCCTCTCTTCCTCTTCAGAATAGGGGCCTCCAGCGGAGATCACAATCCCTTTTCGCAGGGTAAGCCAAGGCTGTCTGATACCTGGAAGGCCTCAAATGTTATGAATCCTCCGGGAGCCTGGAAAACAAAACTGAGTCCTGAACTGAAGCCTCTTATTTCTGTCAAAGCACTTCTGAAGCGAAATGAAGATGCCTTATTCACACAAGCAACCAGCAGCAAGTTATATCCTAAACTACAAACTACTCACATTTACAAGCTCTCTGACCCCTCTTACCCCACTCGTGGATGAGGTTTTTGTCAATGTGGCCTGCACGCCAGCACATTTAGCCCATGCGGTAGCCTGAAAATCGCACGGGCTACGTAAAGTCCGGGACACTCAGTGTCTCAAGGGCCTTAACTGGCCAGTTAATTAATGGACGGTGCGCCTCCAACCCCATCGTGCACCCACCTAGCGAAATATGCTGAGAGTGCGCTCGGCTGAGGTCAACTCGCTTTATATCACAGTCGGGCATGTCGGGCGGGCGCCTGCACACCGAGCTCAAAATTCTGGCCTGGGAGTTTTGCTCACCTTATACCTGGGCCTGTTGGAGACAAATTGATAAGAGTTTGATCGCTGTGATTAGTGAACAACTCCATCAACATCCTATCATGCAACTACCACAGGTGGTGAACTGGATGAACCTTAAGGGCAGAATTTTGCCCACGTTGGGCAGGATTTGCAGGGTGAGCGGGAGCGGCTGGGAAATGGACCACTGCCCACGAGTGGGCTGTGACCACGATTTCACACTGTGCGGACCAATTAAGGCCTTAACTGTCCCCCCAGCGTGAACGCCAGCTGCAGAAATGTTTGAGAAGGGGCAGGCGGGGGCCTGTTGGCCGCTGGGTCCAATGGCGACCCGGCAGCCAGTTCAAGAACGACGCAGGCAGCGCCAGGGAGGCTGCCCGGGTCAGAGTTGCTGCAAGGACATGGCTGCAAACGAGGATGCAGAGACCAGGCGGGAGAGGAGGTCGGCTGGTCACTCGGTACCCTGTTTTTCGGACGAGTGCCTCGTCGTCCTCCTGGAGGGGGTGGCTGCCAGGAGGGACACCCTTATCCCCAGAGATAGGAGGAGGAGGCCACTGCACCTCAGCAAGAGGGCATGGGAGGAGGTGGCAGCCCGGGTGAGCAGCCACGATGTGGTTTAATGACCTGCTGCGCTCAGGAAGGGCGAGTACCATGTTGGCATGGGTCAGTGTGGTGAAATGTTAAGGGCTGGCCGTCTCCTCGTGGAGCTCAGGGGTTTTACAGTGTGACTGCCAACTGTCTACGACACCGGAGCTGTCCCAGGGGCTGAGTCCTGGCTGCTTGGACTGAGTGCCTTGCGGCATGAGGCCCCCAACTCGGATGAGCCCTGTGAGGTGCTCCTCAGGTGGGGTTGGCCAGGCTGCAATGGTGCTGCAGGGAGAGAGTGGACCAATCAATGCTCCTCTGTCCTTTCAGGAAAAGATATCCTATAACAATATTGAGAGGTCACGGACAGGCGGAGGACCCCCACACCTTCTCAGCCTCTCCCACAATGAGCAGGAGGACTTGGAGCTTGAGAGGTGCCACGCATCTCAATTAACCAGCCATGGAGAGGCTGGGAGTGCCAGGTGAAGGTAAGAGTGCAGTGCACTGAGGTGAGAGTGTCGGATGGTGCAAACATGTAGTCTCATTATTCATGGTAGCCTCCAGACTGGAGTCTCCATAGGCCACTGAATGATGATGGCACCATGATGCACATCGCCATTGTCTCACCAGGGTGCCTGGCATGCATTAAACTAATGACTTGTCCTCATTCTCCCCTAGGTCTGCCACCAAGCAGCGAAGCACACAACCCCCAGGAGCTATACCTGACCCCAGAGGACCACCATGCTCCCCAAGCACATCCGCCACACCCACTCTCTGAACCAGACACCAGCGCAGATACCAGCACCTCGGTGGGCATCAGTTCGGCAGATAGTATCTCAGTGCACATTGGTGAAGGCACTTCACACTCGCTTGAGGTGTAGGCAGAGGCAGAGAGTGCTCAGGGCTGATGATGAGTCTCTGGAGTTGTCCATTAGGCGACAGATGCTGGATGTCCAACGGGATGTGCGGGAGGATCTGGCGGAGATACACGAGGGTATTCGTGCCATGGTCTCCAGTATGGAGGAGTCCCTGTGGAGCATCAGCACTGTGTTGACCCTCATGGCCGAACGCACTTCCTCCTCCATTGAGAGAGTGGCGACTCTCATGGAGAGGCTGCTCCAGGGACAGAATCAGGGGTTCCTGGGGTTGCGCTCAGGCCTGCAAGCCCTCACACAGACGCTAACCTCAAGTGGTCAGTGTCAGTGTGGGAAGTGGATGAGGCACCCAGTATCCCAGCTAGCTGCCCATCCATCAGCAGCAAGCAGGGAGGTGCACAGCGACCTCACGTTGGATCACGACCTTCTTGTTGTCTCTGCGGGCTCCTCTCAGGGCGCTCTGGATGATGGCAGCAGCTCCTCCATCCCTCTGCCAGTGACTGTCACATTTGATGAGGCTGCGATGACTGGGACGATGCCAGCCGTGGCACTGGCCGCTCCCTCCCAGGCGGGGCCAGCACAGGCTCCACTGGCCAGAGGATGACACCAAGATCATCAAGGCCAACAGGACAGCAGAGTCAGCAGGCTGTCTCCAATGTCGGTGCCAGTGAGGGGAGAGCACCCGTAAACGCAAGTTTAAAGCACCTTAAGAACAAGAGGGACTGGTCACCGGTCATCTATTGTTCCCTGTTTTGTTTATCTTGTTTTAATGGTGTGACCACCAACAGCGGATATTGTTCCCTTCAATACTATGTGACTTCCAACATTAAATTATATTTGCTTTTGTGTTATTGGCGTGTGTCTGTTTCATTTATTTTGTAGGTGCAGGGTACGCCGGTATGTAATGCTGGATGTGGGTGGCTCAAAACTTTATTGCACAGGCACTGAGTGTATCTTGGGGCCCAAGGAAAGGGTGATTTCTGTGATCCAGGATGGAGGTGGCAGCCCTGGCATGAGGTGGTAGTTCTTATTTGGCAGCCTAGCTGAAGGAGCGTTGGATCAAGGCATCCCTGCCTCCATAGACGTTACTGAGTCTCCCTCCACACCCTCAGCGTTTTCCTCACTGTGCTCCTCTTCGGACTCACTCCGGGATTCATCATCTGTGGCCTATGGAGCTGTGTCAAGATCCTCTTCCTCCAGTGGGTCCCCCTTTGCCATTGCCAGATTGTGGAGAGCGTAGCATGCAAGCACTATCAGTGACACCCGCTCTGGGGGGTTATTGTAGTGCTCCCCCGAACGGTCCAGGCATCGGAAGCGCATCTTCTGAAGTCTTTTGGTCCTCTCTTACCACCCCCCTTTGGAGGCTTGGCTCCTGTTGTATTGCTGCTCTTGGATGACGGAGAGGCATCATGAGCCACCTTTTCAGGGGATAGCACTAGTCTCCCAGGAGCCATCAATCCAGATGGGCTGTAGCACTGAATAGCCTTGACGCCTGGGAGTGTCTCAGGATGTAAGTGACATGGGGTCTGCCTGGGTACCTTGCATAGACTTGCAGAATCTGCATCCTATGGTCACACACTATCTGCACGTTCATGGAGGGGAATCCCTTCCTGTTGACGAAGGCATCCGGCTTACCCACTTGCACCCAGGATGGGAGGGCATCCCAGTAATCGCTGCAAAGCCTCTGGCTCGCTCAGCCTGGCTGGCCTCGTCTTACGGAAATGAGTGAAGTCAATACCCGCCTGAACAGAGCTTCTGTCACCAGCTTGACACAACTGTGGACAGCTGATTGGGAGGCTCCACACAGATGCTCCACTGAGCCCTGGAAAGAGCCAGAGGCATAGACATTGAAGGCCACAGTGACCTTCAGAGCCACTGGCATGAAGTGTCCATCCACGCAGTCGGAGGTCATCTCAGGCCCGATCATCTGACAAATGGAGGTCACAGTCTCGCTGGAACGATGGAGCCACCTTCAGCATTGCACCTCAGACATATTGAAGTAGCTACATCACTGCCTGTAAACCCTGGCAGCAGGATAGTGGCATCTTCTGCGGCCCCTTGTGCCTTGGACTACCTGCTGGCCCTGCGCCCCTTGTGCCTGCAACTCTCCTCCCGCAGGTCACTCCCCTGGACCTGCATTGGGACACTTGGCCTCCTCCCCCTTCTGCCCCTCCCTCCTCAGAGGAGGTGCCTCCAGCAGAGACCACAAGGCTGTCTGATACCTGGAAGGGTCCACACGATCCGAATCCTCAGGGGGCCTGGAAGACACCAACGAGTCCTGGAATGACGTGTGGAAATGCTCTGAATGAAGCCCCGATCAGAGATTCAGCTGACAAGTACCAATAAGCCACCAGCAGCAAGTTATCTCCAAAACTCCTCACTACTCACATCGACAATGCTGCTGACCCTTCTTACGCCGCACGTGGATGAGGTTTAGCGAATTGTGGGCTGCCCACCTGCCTGTGCAAGGACTGACAAGTCGCACGGGGAACATTCAATCAGCATCAGCTGAGTTGCTAAGGGCCTTAACTGGCCTCTTTATCAATGGCAGGCGCGGCTCCGACTTCTGCGTGGGTCCGCCGAGCGAAATATCGCACGAGTGCGCGATGACACCAGGACACTCGCCCGCCGCCATCGCCCGTCATTTTACACTTGTTCAAGTCGGGCGCACGCCCGCCCAGGTGAAAAGTCTGGCCTATATGTATTTCTGTAGACTGTATGTACCTTCTGTAACTTTGTAATTTCTGTAAGGCAACGTGTCACTCTGTACTTTCACCATTTTTTAAAATTAACTTGTACCAAGCACAGGCAGATAAGAATTCTAGAAGACATCTAGACATCAATTAAACAGTTAGGTTAGTGAGCCTCATACCGCTACCTGCACGTTGGTAGAGGAGAATATTGGCATCTTGAAGATGCGATTCTGAAGCCTCGACAGATCTGGCAGAACGCTCCAGTCCAATCCCCAGAGGGTCTCACAGATCATCGTAGCTCAGTGAATGCGGCCTAACCTGGCACTACAAAGGGGTGAAGACTTATTCGTGGGTGTGGACATCACTGCCTAGACCAGCATCTATTGCCCATCCCTAGTTACCCTTGAGAAGGTGATGGTGAGCTGCCTTCTTGAACTGCTTCAGTCTATGTGGTGTAGGTGCATCCATAGCACTGTTAGGGAGGGAGTTCCAGGGTTTTGACCCAGTGACAGTGAAGGAAAGGTGATATATTTCCCAGTCAGGATGGTGAGGGGCTTGAATGGGAGCTTCCAGGTGGTGGTGATTCCATGTGTCTGCTACCCTTCTCCTTCTAGGTGGTAGCGGTGGTGGGTTTGGAAGGTGCAGTACAAGGAGCCTTGGTGAATTTTTGCAGTGCATCTTGGGGATGGTACACACTGCTGCTACTGTGCATCGGTGGTGGAGGGAGTGAAGGTTTGTGAAAAGTCCAGCTAAACGCGATTAGGGATGGGCAATAAATGTTGGCCGAGCCAGCGACACCCACATCCCATCAATCAAAAAAACAAACACCTCACCCGGAGACTTCAGAGAGGCACAACTGATTTGAGCTGGGCTGCTCCAAAAAGCAGGGACAGAATTGTTATGTGAGCCATCAAATGCTGAAGCCTTTTATCCTCAGGGTGGGGATTTGTAGAAAGTTTAGCTTTAATAATTAGCTTGTAGTTCAGTTATGTTTAGTGATCAACCAATCGAAGTATGTTCATCAATTAACCCAACATGACTTTGCTGAATTGTAGTCAATACAGGACATTAGTGCATCACATGACTAGGCCCTTGTTAAAAGTCAGATCCACACTTGATCGAGTGGACACACCACACGGCCCCAAGCCAGTGCTCTGAAGTCAGTCAATGTTGATTCGATTAGAATGTAGCGTCATTGTGCTTCCTAGCAATTGAAATTCAGATTGCATTTCAAAATTTAAATGAAGAAATTTAAAAGGTTTATTGTGTGAAGTAAAACAACTGCAAGGTTCTAAACAATTAATCAGAACCAGCTTAGTCTTTTTAAACTGGGAGTGTTGTAAATATATAACCATCCTCGTCTCTGTAAATTTAGTGAAGTTCTGTAATCGGTTTTTGTAGCTGTGTAGTTCCTGTGACTTTTATTCTTTATGAACCTGTGATATATTAGTCTATATCTTGTACCTGTACCTTGTTACCTTAAGATAAAAGCAAAAAATTGCAGATGCTGGAAATCCAAAACAAAAACAAAAATACCTGGAGGAACTCAGCAGGTCTGACAGCATCTGCGGAGAGGAGCACAGTTAACGTTTCAAGTCTGTATGACTCTTCACCAGAACTAAGAAAAAATAGAAAAGAAGTGAAATATAAGCTGGTTTAAGGGGAGGTGGGACAGGTAGAGCTGGATAAAGGACCAGTGATAGGTGGAGATTGCCAAAAGATGTCATAGACAAAAGGCCAAAGAGGTGTTCACGGTGGTGATATTAGCTAAGAAATATGCTAATGGTGACATTAAGGGTAGAAAGCAGGACGAGCAAGGTACAGATAGCCCTAGTGGGGGTGGGGTGGGGGGAAGGGATCGAAATAGGCTAAAAGGTAGAGATAAAACAATGGATGGAAATACATTGAAAAATAATAGAAATAGGTGGGAAAAGAAAAATACATATAAATTACTGGAAAAAGGGGAATCGGAAAGGGGGTGGGGATGGAGGAGAGAGTTCATGATCTAAAGTTGTTGAACTCAATATTCAGTCCGGAAGGCTGTAAAGTACCTGGTCGGAAGATGAGGTGCTGTTCCTCCAGTTTGCGTTGAGCTTCACTGGAACAATGCAGCAAGCCAAGGACGGGCATGAGAGCAGGGTGGAGTGTTGAAATGGCAAGCGACAGGGAAGTCTGGGTCATACTTGCAGACAGGCCGGAGGTGTTCCTCCAAGCTGTCACCCAGTCTGCGTTTGGTCTCTCCCATTGGGAGAAGTGAATGCAGTAGACTAAATTGAGGGAAGTGCAAGTGAAATGCTGCTTCACTTGAAAGGAGTGTATGGGCCCTTGGACGGTGAGGAGAGGGGAAGTAAAGGGACAGGTGTTGCACCTTCTGCGGATGCATGGGAAGGTGCTGTGGGAGGGGGTTGAGGTGTTGGGGCTGATGGAGGAGTGGATCAGGGTGTCTCGGAGGGAACGATCCCTGCGGAATGCCACCGGGGGGGTGAAGGGAAGATGTGTTTGGTGGTGGCATCATGCTGGAGTTGGCGGAAATGGCGGAGGATGATCCTTCGAATGCAGAGGCTGGTGGGGTGACCTCAAGGTAACCTTGTTACCTTAAGTTTAATACAGCAGTAATCTCTATGCACTGATATATGCATTTGTGTAGACTGTTTGTACTTTCTGTAACTTTGTAATTTCTATGACGCTATGTACCAATTTGCACTTTCACTATTTTAAAAATTAATTTGTAACATTTAGGTGAATGAGTCTAAATGTTAATCAGTAGTGTTGGGCACCACACTCTCCTAACATAATCCAAAAATAGAACTCATCATGCACATGGGTTGTACTTTGGAAAGAGTTAAAAGCACCAGCTTTAAGCTGTCAGGCACTATGAATTTGAAGATTGAACTGGGAGCAGAAGACCACAGAACTGATAGAGAAAAGGTGGGGGGAGGGGGAGAGAGAGAGAGAGGGGGGGAGGGGGAGTGAGAGAGAGGGAGAGAGGGGGGAGGGGGAGAGAGACGGGAGAAAGAGAGAGGGGGGAGGGGGAGAGAGAGGGAGAGGGGGAAGGAGGGGGAGAGAGAGGGAGAGAGAGAGGGGGGAGGGGGAGAGAGAGGGAGAAAGAGAGAGAGAGGGGGGGGGAGGGGGAGAGAGAGGGAAAGGGGGAAGGAGGGGGAGAGAGAGGGAGAGAGAGAGGGGGGAGGGGGAGAGAGAGGGAGAAAGAGAGGGGGGAGGGGGAGAGAGACGGGAGAGAGAGAGAGCAAGTGAGCCTAGCTTGAATGGAGAAGTAAAAACTGTATTAAGTCAGTAAATTCACTGCCTAATTGGTTAATTCTTATTTTTGGTGCTTAATAAACGTTCCTGAGTTACATTACTAGATTGTGTTCTGTTGCCTGAATGGTTAAAGTCTCAAAAGAACAAACTAATATTGGGTGAGTGGATTTGGAGGTTAAAACCCTGAAAAAACTTAGTGGCCATGTACTGAACAACTCCACACAGACACACACAACAGGAAGAGACCAGCTGAGCTGCTACTTGGATACAAAGCAACAGCAAGATGCCAGAGCTGAGGGAGATCAGTGTAGATCAGGAGGTCTGAGATCATGATGCTGAAAAAATGCAGAGGCTGCTGCAAAGCTTTATGGAGACCACTGAAGGCGGGCGGTGGGGGGGCACGAGACAGTCTGATCAAATACTGCTGAGACAAAAGAATCTGAGGGAGAACGGATACACCATTTTACCCCAAGCTGTACACTGTCATTGCCGAGAAGGGAAACCGTGCGAATCTCCAGCTGCCAGAAGCAGTACTGTGTGGCACAAATTCTCCATGTGTCGAAAAGGATTCTGGTGACAAAGGCATAAGCAGCAGATGAACCAGATGTAGGAGCTGAGGCAAAGCTGACATCCAGTAATCCACAAGCCCAGGTCAGCAATGCTGACGGCAGGCACACAGCTAGCTATCCAGAGGGGAAAGCACCAGTTCCAGAGGGGAACCTAACCCTGACATGATGGCCAGAGTTCCCAAAACAGCAGGCAGGGCCACGATGCGACAGGTTTGGCTCAAAGAAGGGCAGGACTGGGCATTAAATATTCTCGGTGTTTGGGAGAGACAGGAAAGGGGGGAAACGGCCGGGGGTGGATGGGAGCGGCGATATTGGTTAAAGGTGGCTTTACAGTACTGGAAAGAGAGGATGTCCCAGAGGGGTCAAGGACAGGATCTCTCTGGCTAGAGCTAAGGAATGAAAAAGTTGCAATGACATTGATCAGTGTAGTATATAGATCGCCAACTAGTGGAAGGGATGTGGAGAGATAAATTTGCAAAGTAATTTCATAGAGGTGCAAGAATTATAGAGTAATCGTAATGGGGGACTTCAACTATTCAAATTCACACTGGGATAGGAATAGTGCAAAGGGACAAGAGGGGCCAGAGTTCCTGGAATGTGCTTAAGATCATTTTCGGCGGCAGCATCTTTCCAATCCAACCAGAGGGCAGGCACTGCTGGACCTGCTTCTGGGCAATGAGTTGGCCCAAGTGGTCAAATATCACTGGGAGAGCCTCGAGGGGACGGTGATCATTGTATCATAAGGTTTAGATTGCCCATGGAAAAGGACAGAGAACAATCCAGAGCAGGGATAATTAATTGGGGGAAAGACAACTTCGATGAGATGACAATGCACCTGAGTCAAGTGAGTTGGAATCGAATGTTGGCGGAAAAGACAGTGGCTGAACAATGGACCATGTTCAGAGAGAAAGTATTGTAGACAATGTCAAGGTATATTCCCTTGCAGGGAAAGGTCGGACAAATAAATCCAGAACGCCCCTGGATGATGAGAGATGGAGGTGAGGTTGAAATGGAAGGAGTGCACATATGTCAGGTGGAAACTACAATCGACAATCAGGCTAAATATAGAAAGACCAAAAGGGAAGTGAAGAAACTAATAAGAAAAGCAAGGAGAGAGCCTGAAAAGAAGCTTCCAGCGAACATAAAAGGGAATTTCAAGGTCTTCTATCAACATGTATATAAAAAGAAAGGTTGGTAAAAGAAAGGGTAGGGCGGATTAGGGACAACAAACGGGACTTGCACGTGGAGGCTGGAGAAATAGTGGAGGTATTGAACAAGTAACGTCTGTCTTTACAAAGGAAGACGATGCTACCCAGGCCGAGGTGAGAGAGGAGGTAACTGGTACAGTAGAAGAATTTACAATTGATAGGAAGGTGGTGTTGGAAAGGCTATCTTTACTTAAAACAGATAAGGTACCAGGACCGGATGAGATGCATCCGAGTCTTCCAGTCTTCCTTAGACACCGGCGAGGTGCCAGAGGACTGGAGAATTGTGAATGTTACACCCTTGTTCAAAAAGGGTTGCAAGGATAAAGCTGGCAACTACAGACCAGTCAGTTTGACCTCAGTGGTAGGGAAACTTCTGGAAACTATAGTACCGGATAAAATCAATAATCACCTAGACAAGTGCAGGATAATTAAGGAAAGTCAGCATGGCTTCATCAAGGGAAAATCATGTTGAACTAACTTGGAGTTTTGCGGAGGTAACAGAGAAGGCTGATGAAGGAAATGCTGTTGATGTGGTGTATATGGATTTTCAAAAGGCATTTGAGACAGTGCCACACAACAGACTTGTGAGCAAAATTCTAGCTCCTGGAATAAAAGGGAAAGTAGGCACTTGGATAAGAAATTGGTTGAGTGACAGGAAACAGTAGTGATAAATGGTTGTTTTCCAGATTGGAGGAAGGTTTGTAGTGGGGTTCCTCAGGGGTCAGTTGTGGGGCCCTTGCTCTTTCTGATATATATTAATGCTCTAGACTGTGGTTTGCAGGGCACGACTTCAACATTTGCAGTTGATACAAAGATTCAAAATGTTGTCAACTGTGATGAGCATAGTCTTGAACTTCAAAAGGACATCGACGTTGAAGATGCAGAAAATTTGGATTTATTTTAAAGTACTAGCCAGGACCAGCAGCTAAGGCACCAAAGCATACACAAACAGTCGCAGCCTTACATGAAAGCTATAAACTTGTACAAAGGGCTCAGCTGTAAATTTGCAGTTAGGAAATGGGAGACACACGGGCGGGGACACGGGATAACTCAATCAAGAGATGGGGAAGCCCATTTCGCACCGTCTGATAGCAATCTTCAAAAGGACAATGCCCAGTCCCTGCACTGCAATTACTGTACAAGAACACAATTATCAGCCCACCGGGGGGGGTCATTGTGCTGTGGCCTTTGTCTAACGAATACCATTAAGTTGTAACTGATAGTAAAAGATATATAAACTGTGCTCATTTCAACCTCGGTGGAGAAGCGCCCGAATTTCCCAGCATTTTCTCCCTGCATGTGTAATAAAGGAACCACTTGAATATTGCATCTGGACTCCGAGTGTTGAAATTTTGTCCCAGAGTATTCCTCGGACCTTTCAATTGGTGCTGCGAGCAGGGCCCGAAGGATGCAGGACACCGACGGGGAAATGGGATGAGTCAGTGTGAATTCATTTTTATTCATACTAAATCCAACTCCGTCCCGATCCAGGAACCGTCAGGCGCCCCACGTATCAGAAACCTGGGCTCCAGGCAATAGTTCAAGGGGTGGTAAGGGTGGGGTAGTTCGCTTGTCTTATAGATTGTTATAATTACATCCGGTATTAGCCGCAAGTAACGAGTTCGGTCAGAAAGGACCCAGGGTAAGAACCGTACCGCTGACAACAACTATACCCCGACCGTCTTACCCAGAGATGGCCAGTGGTGACAAACTCGAGTGGGGACCAGAGGGATCCTTGACACAGCATTGAGCTGACAAAAATAAGAAATCGATAGGCAAAATGATAAAGAACAATTGGAACCCATTTGACTCACCCGCTGATCAGAGAAAATGGTGGGATAATCAGAAAAAAGACAAAGATGATGAAGCCTGGATCCTAATGTTAAGACAACACGTAGAGTTAAGTAAGAAAGTAAATCGAATGTTGGCCAACAAATCCCAAAATGAAGAGCTGGTCCAGGCAAAAAATCTCATGTCAGTTTCGGCAGCTTTACCACAGCCACCAGTAGCTGCACAATACGCAGATAATGTAGATTGGAACGGGCTGGTGGAACAAGCAGCAGGATATGAGGAACAACGGGAAGCGGGTTGGGAATCACCACCCCCGTAACCCGTGGCCCCAATTAAGATAGAGCATGTGCCCCTGGTGCCCGGACAACCAGGCAGACCAGGCACAGCAGCAAGCTGATTTCCGAGCCTTTAGAGCAGAAATGGCACAAGACTTAGGGCAAGCCCCAGTTAATTGGAATACAGTGACTGGAGTAAAACAAGAAAAGGGCGAGAGTGCCCATGAATATGGCAATCGGAGGTTTGAGGCATATTGTAACTACAGGGTTGTAGGTGCTGCGCTGAACCGAGACGATGTACAGATTATGCAATTGTACAAGGATGGCCTTAGCCTGGCCCACCAGGCAATCCTAAACACCAGGCCTGGGCCCACCAGGCGATCCTAAACACCGGGCCCACCAGGCGATCCTAGACACCGGGCCCACCAGGCGATCCTAGACACCGGGCCCGGGCTAGTAGACAAGAACACATATGATCGAGGAAGATGGGCCACCGGGGTAGATAACCACATAGGGAAAACTAAGATAAAGGTGTCGGCAGTGAGGTTACAGACCCCACTGAAATGGTGGCCACTGCAGCAGCCGTTCCTAAACCCGAGGTGTGCTTTAATTGTAAAAACCCGAACATAAAATATTTACAGTGTTAGATGTAGCCAATGGATTTTGGTCGATACCACTGGACCAGGAATCCCAAGATAAATTCGCTTTCACAGTGGGAGGGAGACGGTGAACATGGGCGAGGCTCCCACAGGGATTCCACAACAGCCCCAACATCTTCCATCGGGTCACGAGTGAGAAGCTGAGTCCGTGCGACGTAGAGTCTAACAACAGTACAATCTTATAATATGCAGATGATATCCTAATAGCGTCAGAATCGGAAAGGGGCCACGTCGGAGCTCTCCTCTGATAGTCATAAGGACACTGAAAAATGCTGGATTTAAGATAAACCCCTTTATGAGTTGCTGACCGGGAGGGCGATGCGCTTGCCAGAGGGCAGAGCCACCGGAAGTGAGGATATGGGACCCATCAGAGATAAAATTAAAAATGATATTAAGCAATTGGATGGACAGCTAAAGGAATTACAACAGGAAGTGAAGGACCAACAGGCTATCAGGGATTTAGAAGAGAGGACAAAAGGGGGACCCCCGTCACCACCGGCTGAGGTCGGAGACATGGTGTTTGTTCAAATCACCCCTAGCCAACCAGGTTTTGCCCCAAAATGGACTGGACCGTACGGAATTATTCACGTGCCTGCGCCGATATGAAGGGAAAAGCTAGGTGGAAACACTGGTCGCAACTGAAAAGGTATGATGTGAGTAAGAAAGACTAAATTACCAGGCAGCGGGGGGAAAACGGGCAACGAGCAGTCCGTACTGTGTTAGCCAAGTGGTTTAGGATTCATTCCCGATCTGGAGGACCGGCCATCTGAAAGACAAAAGGGGGAATCCTCAACTACGGGGAGGGTCACCGTGGGCTGTGCACAAGGAGGGACGTAAAGGAGAAAGCTACAGTGTGTGAGAGATTTTTCGCAATTTACCTTCACACCCCAGGAGAACAACAACTGGGGTCACTGTCCCGGGGAGGAAGACTTGGGAATGACAGATACCTGGCATTGGATCTTGAGGGCCAAACACGGAGAGTTGACTGCAACGGCGGACCCCC